>NC_069499.1:1300215476-1300472976 GCF_027579735.1 Bombina bombina
GTTTCGTCTGGGCCTGTCTGATAATGTAAAGGATGAGCTGGCTCGAACTGAACTTCCAGATTCCCTGGAAGCCCTAATCCGACTCTCCATGCAAATAGACCGCAGGTTGAGAGAAAGAAGATCAGAAAGGCAATTTGGGGAATCCACACCTAAAAGGTCGAGTCTTACTAACCCTCAGCCAGTCTCCCAGCCTACAAGATCTACCAACCCTGAGGCAATGGAAATTGGTTTCATGCGTGGACCACTTTCTTCCGAAGAAAGATTCAGACGCAAATCCAGAGGTTTATGCATGTATTGTGGTTCTCCTTCCCACTCTATCAAAGATTGCTCAACACTACACAAGAATAAGAACAGTAATCCATATTACAATTTGAGTTCTATGATTGTGCATGACCAACCTGTTCATTGCCTTTTACCTCTCTCATTACAGTGGGACTCCAAGACCATCAAGGAAGAGGCCATAATTGACACTGGAGCTCAAGCAAACTATATTGATGTTTCCCTTGTCACTAAGAATAAAATACCTCTGATTAAAAAAATGTCTCCTGTTTCCATTCGGGTAGTAGACGGCACTGAAATTTCCTCAGGTCCTATCTCTCATCACATCCTATTCTGGTCACCACTCATGAATCTCACCAGGAATACATCACATTTGATGTAATCTCTTCTCCTCTCTTCCCTATTGTTTTGGGGTTACAGTGGCTGCGCTTACACGAACCTGTCATTTCGTGGAATACTTTGAAGTTGCATTTCTCTTCTCCCTTCTGTAAACAATCCTGTTTCCGGGACATTCCCCTACTACAATTGTCAGAAACTACGCAAATACCCCTTGCCTATCAGAAGTTCACAGAAGTGTTCAGTAAAAAGGAAGCAGACTGCCTACCTCCACATCAGTCCTACGACTGTCCCATCGAACTTAAGCCTGGCACCACTCCACCTTTTGGTTATCTTTATCCACTCTGCCAACCAGAGCTGGACCATTTGAAGACATACCTGGATGAAAATCTAAAAAAAGGCTTTATACGCCCATCTGTTTCACCGGCTGCTTCAGGATTCTTCTTCGTTAGGAACAAGGACAACTCTCTACGCCCTATCATTGACTTCAGAGAATTAAATAAAATCACAGTGAAAAATAGGTACCCCTTGCCACTTATCCCTGAACTTATTGAAAGGCTTCAACATGCAACTATATTCACCAAATTGGATCTCAGAGGGGCGTATAATCTTGTCCGGATTAGAGAAGGTGACGAGTGGCTCACTGCGTTTCGGACCCGCTATGGTCTCTTTGAATACCTAGTGATGCCCTTTGGCCTAACGAATGCACCCGCCACGTTCCAATACTTTGTCAACAACATTTTCCACAACCTTCTTGACATTTGCGTAGTAGTGTACTTGGATGACATTTTAATCTACTCTAACAGCCTTGAAGAACATATAAAACATGTGAGTTGGATACTCTCTAGACTTCAAGTACATCGCCTTTACGCAAAATTAGAAAAATGCGTATTCCATACTACTCAAATCGACTTCCTTGGCTATACCATTGGTCCACATGGAATTAAGATGCAAGAAAATAAAGTCGACGCAGTTAGAGACTGGCCACAACCAAAAAATAGAAAGGACCTGCAACGTTTCCTGGGTTTCAGCAACTACTATAGGAAGTTTATCAAAAATGTCTCCCTTAAAACCAAACCACTGACCAGACTCACTAGCACTTCTATTCCCTTTCAATGGAATGCTTCAGCTACTCAGGCCTACAATTCATTAAAAGATTCATTCACTTCAGCACCCATTTTACAATTCCCAGATCCCTCACTTCAATTTGTGCTCGAAGTGGATTCTTCTGACTATGCACTTGGCGCTGTTCTATCCCAAAGAAAGTCTTTAACCCAACCACTCCATCCAGTGGCTTTTTACTCCAAGTCCCTTTCTCCTGCAGAGATTAACTATTCTATTGGTGATAAGGAGCTCCTCGCCATTAAAAGGGCATTCGAGAACTGGAGACATCTTTTGGAGGGTACGGAATCCCCAGTCATCATCTATACTGACCACCGCAATCTAGAGTTTCTGCAAAAAAATAAAACCCTCTCTAGCAGACAAGTTCGTTGGAGCTTATATTTTAGTAGGTTCAATTATCAAATTATATATAGACCTGCTGCCAAGAACGTCAAGGCTGATGCCCTCTCCAGACGAGATCCAAGACCATCTTTTCCTTCTGAACCTACAAGCATTATTCCTGCCAACAAATTCCTCGGCCTCCTACCAACTTTTAACAAACGAATACAAACAGCTCTTCGCTCTGACAATACTATCCCATATGGACAGCTCACTCTGCGAAATAATTTATACTTCCATGGAGATAAAATATATGTTCCAAATATGCTCAGAAATGATCTGATTAAGCAACACCACGACCCCCCACTACTTGGTCACCCTGGTATAAATAAAACAAAGGATCTTTCTAGAAGTTATTGGTGGCCAGATATGTATACCACTGTGAAAGATTATATCCAAAACTGCACAGTCTGTATTACATCTAAAAAGGACAGAAATAAACCCTATGGACAACTTCTACCGATTGACATACCTGAACGTCCTTGGTTTCACATTGGAATGGACTTTATTGTTGAACTTCCTACTAGTTCTGGTTTCAATACCATTTTAGTAGTCACTGATATTCTCACTAAAATGGCTCTCTTTATTCCATTCCATAAAGTACCTACTGCTTCTGAAACTGCACTTCTGTTTCTTAATACTGTTGTTCGTCTCCATGGACTCCCCAGTATCATAACCTCTGATAGAGGTACTCAATTCACCTCAAATTTTTGGAAATCCCTATCAGAACACTTACAAATTGATCATCGGCTGAGTACAGCATTTCACCCGCAAACCAACGGGCAAACCGAAAGACTAAATCAATGGCTCGAACAGTACCTCTGGTGTTACTGCTCCTATCATCAAGAAAAATGGGCTGAATATCTATATTTAGCAGAATTTTCATACAACAACTCTACCAATAGTACAACTAATCTCTCTCCCTTTTATGCTAATTATGCATATCATCCACACTTTAGGATTCTTGACGACACTCCTGTGAATTCACCTGGAGTGGATGACCTCCTAAGAACTATTGTGGAAAATTTCCATCTTCTAAGGAAAAACATTCAAAACGCACACTCCTCTCAAAAGAAGTATTATGACTTACGTAGGAGACCTGCTCCAGCATATGCAGTCGGAGATAGAGTGTAGCTTTCCACTAAAAATATAAAAATTCCAGTTCCCTCAAAGAAGCTTTCTGGTTTGTACATTGGCCCTTTCACGATTACTCGTGTTATCAATGTTAACGCAGTCACTCTGGACCTACCTCCTTCAATACCTATCCACCCAACCTTCCCTGTCTCGCTTCTTAAACCAGCTACTAACACTAGCTCTACTTCCATCGTTCTCCCTCCTCCAGCTCTACCCTTGGATTCTGATGTCTTTGAAGTCCAAGACCTCCTTGACTCCAGAATTTGCAATGGGGAATTGCAATACCTCGTAAGGTGGAAGGGTTACTCTCCTGATGAGGATACTTGGGAGCCACATAACCTGATTAATGCACCTCGCCTCCTCTCCCGATTCCACAGACGTTACCCTACGAGACCCAGGCATCAAGCCGAGGATCGGCTTCCTTGAGGGGGGGCAAATGTAAGGAATCCACTTCGCATTTTCCACTTGTTCCATGTTTTCACAAGTCAGCTGACCTAGGCTATTTAGGTGTTCACCTGTGTGCAAACAGGTGCTTAGTTATTTTCCTTGTAGCAGTTTACATCTCTCCTGCTCAATGCAGCTACTCGCCTAAATACCAAGCTCTCTCTTTTGGATTACAATTTGTTCATTCAAAATAGAACCAGTTTTTCCTACTGCAAGTTTCTACAATGTTACCTCTCTAAGAAACCAGCTACAAATTATCTGCTGCTTGTTGCTTTATATCAATCTGTGCTACACACATCCAAGCCTCTCTCACTAAATGGCAGTCTCACTGTAACTGAACAAACAGGATTGGCGTAACATTCTAACTTGGTACATTGCTGAACTGATTTCAACGATCTATAGTAAGTTGGGACTGTTTTCCTCTCACTCCTTACCTGCAAGCACAAGATTTGTTTGTTTCTCAGCGTCTGATACTATTGTCAGATCTCTCCGCTTGTGCCGCTGTCACTCAGCACATTGACTCCTCCCACACATATTAAATATACTAAAGTTTCTTATGCATCCAGTACTTATCTCTCACATTTGGGACTTCCTTTACTTTATGTACTGAACAATATAGTATACCTGAAGCCTTTTGTTCTGCTTCCTGTTATTTACCAAATTTGATAACAGAGACAGCTATTGAATTTATACATTACTTTATTTACAAATATTAATTTCCTTTCACTTTCAGGCATACAGTCTATGCTATTTAATAGCCTGTTTAAGAAAGTGATACAAATACATTTTTTCTCAAGTCTGCAGTTGTGATCTTTTGCTCCTTCTTCATCAGGCATTACACTCACAGAGAGGCGCAGCAGAAACAGAGCATTGAGAGAGGTGGATTAGCCTGGCAGATGCATTTAGGATGGATTGGAGGGGAGAGAGGCGGGAGAGAGGGAGGCCAGTTAGTAAGTTGCTACAGTAGTCAAGTCGGGAAATTACCAAGGAGTGGATGAGCTGTTTGGTAGTTTCAGCACTCAGAAACGGACGAATTTTGGAGATATTGCATAGGTGGTTGCGGCCGGATGAAGAGAGCAGTTGGATGTGGGGAATGAAAGACAGATTTGAGTCAAGCGTGACTCAGAGGCAGCGGACTTGGGGTGATGGGAGATAGTGGTGCCGCCAACAGTAATAGAAAAATTAGAGACTGAAGTGGAGCTAGAGGGGGGAATTAGAATTAGTTCGGTCTTGGACATATTTATTTTTAGGTGGTGAGAGGCCATCCAGGAGGAAATGCCAGATAAGCAGTCACTGATGTGAGAGTTGACAGAAGGAGAGTGCAGGGGTGGAAATGTAGATCTGCCTATCATCAGCATAGAGGTGATAGCTGAAGCCATAGCTGTTGATAAGTTTACCCAGTGAAGAAGTGTAAATAGAGAAGAGTAGAGGACCCAGGACAGAGCCTTGAGGTACTCCAACAGACAGGGGCAATAGAGAAGAGGAGTCACCAGCAAAAGAGACTGAGAAGGATCTGTTAGAGAGATAAGAGTGAATCCAGGAGAGGGCAGTATCACAAAGACCAAGAGAACTGAGAGACCATAGGAGAAGGGGATGGTCAACAGTGTCAAAGGCAGCAGATAGGTCAAGTATGATGAGTATAGAGTAGTAGCCTTTGTTTTTAGCAGAAAGGAGATCGTTCGTAACCTTGGTGAGGGCAATTGAATAAGATTGGAGAGTTGGGGAGCGTCCACAGTGTGCAGATTTCTACTGGTGCGAGGGCGAGAGGGGGAAGTAGGTTTAGTATCTATATTAGGATTAAAGGTGAGCAGATGGTGGTCTGAGATGGGAAATGGGCGACATGCAACATTAGAGAGAGAGCAGAGATAGGAGAATACCAGATCAATTGAGTGTCCATTGCGGTGGGTAGGGAATAGGGTGGATTGTGAGAGGCCGAAGGAGTTAGTGAGTGAGAGAAGTTTAGAGGCAGCAGGGGCAGGTGGGTTGTCAATGGGGATGTTGAAGTCCCCTAGGATTAGAGCAGGTGTATTTGTGGAGAGAAAGTAAGGAAGCCAGGCAGCAAAGTTGTCAAGGAATTGGGAAGTTGGTCAAGGGGGGCGATAGATAACTGCCACACTGAGAGAGAGAGGGGAGAACCGGCAAATGCAGTGGACTTCAAAGGAAGAAAAGGAGAGAGATGGAAATGGGGATAGGTACTGATAGGAGCAGGAGGGGGAGAGTAAGATGCCAACACCGCCACCGTGTCTATCTATCTATTTATCTATTCAAAAAACTACACTATACTGGGTCTTGCTTCTTGTACATTTTCAAGAAGAAGAGAATAGGAGCGCCAATAGGCTGAAGTTGTTTACAGGTAATAAACTAAAAGATAGAATAAAAATATCAATACAAGATAATAAACATTAATAAACATAATTACAATGAAAAATTCAATGATAAAGAATTGATACATTTATTACAAATCCACATATAAAACAAGCAATTCTCCAATTGGAGTATGGAGTGAACTCCAACTGGAGATAGGTACCAAAAGGGAAAAAACATTGCTAGCTAGAAAAGAGTCCCAAAAATAATGTGAAAAAGTGGTCCTCAATTAAAAGTGAGTACTGTTTGTATCCCAAAAAAAGATTTAATATATGTGTGAAGTAGTTGTCCTCAACCAATGACAGGTTCTGGAAAATTGTACATTTTCCCAGTCTCTCTTTTTTTGTCTGGGTGAGAGAGTGGAGTTTGGGGAGTGTTCTAGGTGAAGTTCTTCCTCATTGAGGCAGAACTTCACAACATAGATATACAATAATATAGAGATAAATTAAACATTGCATATACATATTTCATATTCCCACAATCCCCCAGTTCCTATAAGTGTATTATTGATGTTGTAGTTAGACTATTGTATTGTAAGAAAAGGGTTTGAATTTCTGCTGACACGTTAATTTATATATTTTATATATTTGAATTTGTATCCTTGTAGTATATTAATGTGGTAATTCTTTTGCATTCTCCTAAAGAAGTGAATGGGTTAAATCAAACCTTGTTAATCAAATCATGTATATGAGGAAATTGTTCTCTGCTGCCCCCTGGTGGGGGTGTGTATATTAGGATGCTTGTTACCACAATTTTGTATGCTTGACAAAGGGAGGAAGCTCCCGAAACGTCGCTGCTACTTTGTTTGTTGTGCTCCAATAAAGACCATTGAAAAACCACTTACTGCTGCCATATTCTTTGGATTTACATGTAAATTGTATTGCCATGCAATAATGTGTAAAGGGGTCATTTACATTAAATCTAAAATGTAGGTGGTGATGTTGCTTTGAAAATATCGCCAGCATCCCCACCCACTGAGATGCATAGTAAAACACCTCTCGGCGAGACTGCCTTCATACTCTGATGTTGGCAGTTTTGAATATTTCACCGGCAATCTCGATATTGCGGCATCCAGTCCATAGGGGTCTATTTAAGAAAGTGCGAGCGGACATGATCCGATATTGCGGATCATGTCCGCTGCACATCGATAAATGCCTACAGCATACGCTGTCGGCATTTATCATTGAACCAGCAGTTCTTGTGAACTGCTGGTGCAATGCTGCCCCCTGCAGATTTGCGGCCAATTGGCCGCTAGCAGGGGGTGTCAATCAACCCAATCGTATTGGATTGGGTTGATTTCCGGCGATGTCTGTCCGCCGCCTCAGAGTAGGCAGTCAGGTTATGGAGCAGCGGTCTTTAGACCGCTGCTTCATAACTTGTGTTTCTGGCGAGTCTGAAGGCTCGCCAGAACCACAGGGCATCAAGCTCCATACAGAGCTTGACAAAGAGGCCCCATAGTGTCTAACCAGGGTCTGGAAATAGAAAATCTTGGCAGAAAACTAAAAGTTTGTGGTTTTCCACAGCAGATAATGGGGTAGTCTTGTAGTTCTTGCCTAATCTCAAGGTTATTAATGAAGGATATTGGAACAGAAGATGGATTAAAATATACTACAAAATACATATTCTTGCAGTAGTAAGGATAAAATGGAAGCGGGGAAATTACGTTGTTATAGCGAACATATGATAATGGTTGTAGAATGGAGTCCACCAATTAAAATAACAGTTAAAAAAAATAATAATCATTGTAATTCAAATACTGCATGCAATTTTACCTAACTTTCTAATTGACTTCTTTTATCAGATTTGTTTTCTTGTGTTGGTATCCTTTGTTGAAGAGTAGACCTAGGTAGGCACAGGAGCGTGCACATCTATTTAACACTCTATGGCAGCAGTGTTTACAACAATGTATAACATTACTGAAAACAATAACAGTAATTTGGACTTTTAAAAAAAAAAAAAATAACTGCATGCAAGTTTAATCTTTAACTTTACTTTGCTTTTAACATTTCTTAGTAAAACCCAGATGCAAATTGTGACTCTCATAAAGAACTATTGAAAAATCAAGTGCCTTGGCAGAAAAGGGCACCTGCTATTTAAATTCAAACATTATGACAGAAATCACACACATATGTTGTCATATACGCAACACTTCCACAAATGTGTTTTTGTTGCAGGAAAATGTATGGGCTTTTAATTTCTCACATACCAGGCAGCCATAAAGTCTGGAATCACTATTAAAAAAGTAGCAAAATCATCCCCACCACAAAAATCTGTGCCAAAATACACAATTTGAGTTCTCCAAATAGACTGTAGACAGCAGCACTCACAGATAGAGGAGAATCTACATATATTTTATGCCTCTGATTCAAAATCACAGCACCCTGCAACAATTACAGATAGCTAGCAAAAAAAAACTTACATGTTTATTACCTGTTAAAGGCTAGATTACAAGTGGAGCGCTAATTTATCGTGCGCCCGTAAATGGGCTAATTCACCAGTTAATAACCAGCCATTACAAGTGGCTGGATATTGCTACCATGAGTTTGCAGTATTAAAAGTGTACCGGTATTTCAAGTGGATTGCAAATATTGCTCCACTCACTCATATGGTTTTCACACACAAAGTTTTTTTTTTTAAATGTATAGTTTTACTTATTTTTAAATAAAATTGCTCTGATTTTCAGACTCCTAACCAAGCCCCAAAGTTTTATGAGAATACCGTCAGATAACTACTCCAGCTTGCTCCTGTTTGTGTAAAGGGTCTTTTCATATGCAAAAGAAGGGAGGGGGGAGTGTCTTATTTCCCACTTGCAGTGGGCTTTCCACCTACCTTTTCAACAGAGCTAAACTGAGAGCTTCTAAGTAAGTTTTTAAACAGTTTTATACTGGATTTTTATATCAGTATCTGTGCATCTTATTCTTTATAGTAGTGTGTATTAGATGCAGCTATATGAAAATTAGTGTATACTGTCCCTTTAAGATTGGTGTGTTCTCTGTGTTCAAAGTTGTGTACCATTGTTGTAAGTCTTCCTCCGTTTCTCCCCAAATAATGAAGAGGTCATCAATGTATCTTTTGAATACTTTGATCCTGTTGTCCTTGAATGAACGTGATTGTATTTCCTCAAAATATGCCATATAGAGCTTGGCATATGATAGGGCCACATTGGACCCCATCGCAGTCCCTGCAGTTTGCAGAAATAAGTCTGTTTTTTTTATATATCTACCTAGTTGATGAACGCTTTTTTGCATACAATATTCTTTTAAGGGCTAGTTTACGAGTGGAGCGATATCGTTTGCGTGAGTAGGGTAAATGCGATCATGAGATCGCTGAGTTTTTTACACTCAAATCCATGTTACAAGTTGCAAGCTATTAAATTTACTGCGCAAACTTGTGGTGATTTACACTCCCCATATTTTCTATGGACAGCATTGAGCAGTAATGTTCGCTCGTATTACAAGTTTGAAAGTAAATGCGATCACTCAAACGCAAACACATTTACCGCTCAAACTTATATATATGACCTTTCAGAGGAGGAAGCAGTTGCACTGCACTACACTATTAACCCCAAAACCACCACACCCCCACATCTCAAATGACCCCTCTACTCTATTAACCCCTAAACCCCCACACACCCCACTGCAAAGTAACCCACTACACTGTTAACCCCTAAACCGCCACCCCCCACTGCAAAGTAAGCCACTAACATCTAAACCCCCAATCCTAACACCCCCTAAGTTACCCCAAAACAGACTAACCTTAACTTTTAAAAAAAAAAACTTACCTAAAAAAGTAAAAAAAAAACTACCATTACAAAAATAAAAAACTACAGTTACTAAAAATAACAAATTGGCTGGGCCTTGCCCTTAAAAGGGCAGTTAGCTTTTTTGCTGCCCAGGAAATAAAAAAAAAACCTAATCACCAAAGATGAATCTGGGCGGCGACGCTCCATCTTCATCTCAGCGGCAATCTTCTTATCTGCATCCCAGCGGTGGTACATCTTCATTCTGGCTGCACTCGATCTTCTTATCTTCATTACAGTGGAAGCGGTATTTATCCATCTTCTGATCTTCATCACAGACCATCCTCTTCATGTGGTCACCAGCCTCACACTTACCTGAAAAAGTAAAAAAAAAAAAAAGCACATTATAAAAAATAAAAAACCTAACATTACAAAAATAAAAAAAACTACAGTCATTAAAAATAACAAATTACAAAAAAAAGGGTTATGCCTAAAACTCTGCTAAAACCCCCCACTAACACTAAACTACAAATATAGCCCTTAAAAGGGTCATTTGTAAGGCATTGCCCTTAATTGTCAGCTCTTTTTCTGACCCCCCCCCACTAAAAACCTCTACCTTTAACCCCCTTCCCCCAAAAAAGTCTTAAAAAAAATACTCTAAAAAGTACCCTGAAAAGGGCATTTGGCTGGGCCTTGCCCTTTAAAGGGCATTTAGCTCTTTTGCTGTCCAGAAAATAAAAAAACTTATCACCAAAGATGAATCTGGGCGGCGGCACTCCATCTTCATGCCAGCGGTGATCTTCTTATCTGCATCCCGGCGGTGGTACATCTTCATTCTGGCGGCACTCCATCTTCTTATCTTCATTGCAGTGGCAGCGGTATTTATCCATCTTCTCGTTAATTAGGAAGTATTTGGCTAAGTCTTTTTCTATTTCTTTGAAAATAACTGGGTTATCTAAAAGTGTGTCATCTAGTTTCCATGTAAGCAAGGTTATTGGGAGGTCTGGCCAGAGAATAGAGCAGGTGATAGGGGCATGATCAGACCATGTTATGTTACCTATGTCGCACTGATTGGTGAGAGATAGTCCATGGGAGTCTGTACAGATATGGTCTATCCTCGTATAACTGTTATGAGGAAAAGAGTAAAAGGTGTAATCTTTCACACCTGGGTGTAGAACTCTCTAAACGTCATGTAAGGAGAGGTTGGTTAGAGTCGACTTCACCGCCTTAAGTACCGACTTAGGTGCATTGATGGAGCCTCTCGATGCATCTACTGCTGGATCAAACGAGAGATTGAAGTCACCGGCCAAGAAAGTTGTTCCTTTTGCCTGGTCCAACAGTAGGTTCGTAATTTTTTTGAAGAAGCTACTCTGGGCCTGGTTGGGGCGTATATATTTAGGAGAGAGAGTTGTTGGCCAAAGAGGAGGCCGACTAGGAGAACATAGCGGCCCTCTGGATCCTTGACAGTATGTGTGATTTGAAATGGCAAGGACTTATGGCCTGAGGCAAAACAAGCTATGGATGAGGCAAAGCAAGAATGTTGCAGGAGGTACTTTTTCGGTTCTCTGCCCTTTTGAAAATGGGTCTCTTGAACCATAAGGATCTGGCTTTTTAGCTTATTCAATTCTCTTAATGATATAGACCTTTTGCCCGGGTTATTAAGTCCTTTTGCATTTATAGAGGTCAGTTGGAGAGAGTGCTCCGGAAATCTGCTATGTTTGGGAGACATTCTTCAGGGAGGGAAGAGAAAAAAAAATGGGGGGAAAAGAGAGGGGATAAAGGAGTGAAAGAAAGAGTACAGAGAGAAATAGAGACCAAGAGGTAGTGTCTAGTGTATGAAGATAAAGGGGTAGTGAGTATCTTTGTAAGTGGTCTACAAGTGTGACCGATATGACAAGCAGTACTAGCACTACTCAAGTGAGTTTAGATAAACCAAAGAAAAATATCCAATAGGGGAAGTATCGCCACTACTGGCTCAGTGACCTATATGCTTGAATTTCTTTGTTCAAGATGGCATGAAGGGAAAGGGGAGGAGGGGAAGGAGGGGAAAGGGGATGGGTGGGAAGGAGAGGGGTAGAGGTAGATGCAGGTCTGTTCCTGAAAAACAATAATTAGTATTGAATGAAATTGGGTTGATTTGTTCCGACCAAGCCGGCTGACTTGGGAAATGCAGCATTTAATATATAACAATAGTAACAAATAACCTTAATAACAGATGCATATCAAATATAAAATGTAACTTTTCTAACTGAATTAAAGGATAGAATAGTGGGGGTCTCCGTTTGCCCAACTAAGAGAACTTAAAGTATCAGTCTGGGGGGCGTGATAAGGGGCCACCTCAGGATCTGTCCTGTGCACATAGCTCTGTCCTCTTCTGAGTGATGTCCACTTAGGTCGTTAGACAAGCTCTCAGGTGTAGAGATTCCTCAGGAAAGCAGTGAAAGTTCTGCTAGTTTCAGAGTCAGTGTGGACTAGAAGTGTCACTCGAAATCGTTGTGTTGATTTGAGCTTCCACTCTACTTTGTGTGGTGTTGTCTGCAGCAAATGGCAGGGAGAGTTCCTTGTAGAAAGTGTTGGGGTAAGCTCTTGGTCTGTAGACAGCAGTTTTATTGTTGGATGTAGCGATCAGTAAGACTGGGAAGCCCAATCTGTACTGTACCCTGTGTTCCTTCAATGTGGAGGTGATGTGAGAAAGATCCCTTCTTTTTTGGAGAGTGATTGGGGAAAGATCAGTGAATAATTTAATCTCCTCGTCTACGTGATATATGGGGTGTTTCGCTCTAGCACAGGTCCTCCTTATCTTTGTATCTAAGGAATTTAACTATTATGTCTCTTGGAGGGGCTTTAGGAGGTGGTCTTGGTCTCTCAGCCCGATGAGCTCTTGCTATCTGGATATCTTCTGCTGAGGGGCTATCTTTTAATACTTTAAAAGGAGCTTGCAGATAGCCCTCAATCGCCAGGGGAAAAACTATAAATTAAACTAACATTACTATTCTAATAAAAAAAAAATACTACCAATTAATAAATAAAAATTACAAATTTAAAAGAATTTTACACTTCGAGAAAAATTAAAAAATCTAAAATAAAAAAAAATAATAAACACTAAATTATGAAAATAAAAAAACACTAAGCTTACAAAAAACAATAAATGAAATGATCAAAAATAAAAACAATTACACCTAATCTAATAGCCCTACAAAAATAAAAAGCCCTCCCCAAATAAAAACACCCCCTAGCCTAAAATAAACTACCAATAGCCCTTAAAAGGGCCTTTTCTAGGGCATTGTCCTAAGTTAAAAAGCTCTTTTACCTGTAAAAAAAATACAAAGTCCCTTCAACAGTAAAACCCACCACCCAACCAACCCCCCAAAATAAAAAAAACTAACTAAAAAAAACCCTTTTTTTTTTTGTATGGCCATTGCCCTTAAAAGGGCATTTTACCTCTTTTTCATTGCTCTTAAAAGGGCATTTAGCTCTTTTTCAAAAGCCCAAACCCTAATCTGAAAAAAACACCCCAAAAAATAAAAAATACCTAAAACTAACGCCAGAATATCTACTCACGGTTGCTGAAGTTCGGACATCCAAGTGGCGAGAAGTCTTCATCCAGGGGACGACACCTTCATCCATCGTGAGGGCGTCTTCTATCTTCATCACGGCAGTGCCGAGCGGAGTGGCAAAGACACTTTTATTAGTGTCAGCGATGTCGGGAGCGGCAGATTAGGGGTTCATAACTTTATTTAGGTGTTGATGATGTTGGGGCGGCAGATTAGGAGTGTTTAGACCTGGGGTTTATGTTAGGGTGTTAGGTTTAAACGTAACTTTTTTTCGCCATAAACATCAATGGGGTTGCGTTACGGAGATTTTATTCCGCACTTCAGGTGTTAGTTTTTTTCTAACACTCTCTCCCAATTGATGTTTGTTGTGCGGTATGGATCTTAAAGCCACCCAGGGACGTATTTATGCATAGGCCAACAAAGCCGGTGCCTAAGCGACAGATTTTGGGTGGCGGCATTTGTTGGCACTGATTAACTGTTATGCAGTTGGCATTATTTAAAAAATATATATATTTTTCTCTGTGCGGCAGTCACGTGACCAGCTTTTGCCGAGGTCACGTGACATTTTCCACCTTCCGCCCGCCTTCCTGTCTGTTCACACTCTGCACATGGATGGAGGGAGTTACGCACTTGATCTCCCAGGGCAAGTGTTGAGAAGACAGAAGTAGAGCTGCTGAGAGACGGACAGTCACGGACTAGACTGTCAATGGTTCTGAGTGGTATCACGGTAAACCTGAGACAGAGTCACAGAGGGGACTGTCACTGGACGACTACTGTAGAGGAAGAGGATGACCCGGCCGGCTGTGAGTGTACTAAAAGTACTTAAATCAGGTAGGGCAGCCGCATGCCACAGCTCCATAAATGAGAACAGAACATTTGGATTTTTGGCAATGTTTTAAAGTACATAGTGAACTGTGCTAGAATTGGCACTCAGCACCTGGAAAATGAATGGGCACTCAGTGGGGACTCAACTGTATAGGGACCATGGGTAAAGATGAGTGGGATGTTCTAATAAATAATATTTTTATAGTCATTTAAAATATGAACATTTTCTCAGCTTGTCAGTGAATCTGCACAATTTCCCCTTGTTTTTTTTTTCCTTCAAGCTGTTTATTAACCTTGAATATATTATAAAGATACATCCAAAACAGAAGAAACCTAAAACTTTTTCTGATTTAATTTTAGTTTTATTAATAGCATAACCAATTCTTAAGGTTTTATTGGAGCACAGTCCTGTTCTGGATATATAGTGCAAATAAATGACATCATGAGGCCTATTTATTAAAGGTCTGTCAGATCTGATCCGACAGTGCGGATCAGGTCCGACAGACCTCACTGAATGCGGATAGCAATACGCTCTCCGTATTCAGCATTGCGCCAGCAGTTCTTGTGAGCTGCTGGTGCAACGCCGCCCCCTGCAGACTTGCTGCTAATTGGCCGCCAGCAGGGGGTTGTCAATCAACCTGATCGTACTCATTCGGGTTGAATTGTGGAGATGTCTGTCCGCCTCCTCAGAGCAGGAGGACAGATTATGGAGCAGCAGTCTTTAGACCGCTGTTCCATAACCTGCGTTTCTGGCGAGTCTGAAGACTCGCCAGAAACACAGGCCCTCAAGCTCCATTCGGCTTGATAAATGGGCCTCCATGTGTGGGTCAGTTTGAACGTGTGTGTGATTCTATGTGAATTAGAATGAGTTTGTCACTATAACTGCCACTGTCCTGGGGGGGGGGCAGCAGGATTCTGAGTGCCTAGGGCAGCACAAAATCTAAATACGCCCCTGACGCCACCATATCGCACGCACAAGGAGGCTTTTCAGTAACTCGTAATGGCAACGCTATGGAGGGTAAAATAAAGCAACTTTCTTGGCGTTAGTTTTGCACCCTGTTTAGCGCAAAACTCGTAACCTAGGTGACATTTTTATATAATGTCATAATTTCTTTCATAATTGTTAAAAGCAAAAAATAGCAATAATTTTAAAATAATGCTATTTAATATTTTGTCATTTTATATCTGTCTATATTTTTTTATCTATCTATCTCTCTATCTATGTATCTATCTATCTATCTATCTATCTATCATTTATCTCTATTTCTATCCATCTATATCTATCTCTATCTATCTCTATCTATCTATCTCTATCTATCTATCTATCTATCTATCTATCTAGATATCTATCTATCTCTATATATTATCTATCTGGCTGGCTCTGGCTCTCTGTCGTTCTATACACACACAAAGACATACATACTTTTGTAGAGTTTCTACTTCAAAGAAAACCCTACCCTTATTATTCTATACATGTGCAATTATTCAGACATTCCTCTAGGCTTCCTGAAACTGGTGAAATATAAATAAATAAAATATGTCCTAAGACATTGTGTTGCGAGTACAACAGAAGCAGGGCACAAAAACGTACAGTAAGGTCTAAAACATCTAAAACTTAAGAACACAAATCCATCATTTGTTGTTAAAGAGAAAAAGTTTGCTAAAAATAAACTCCAAATGCTTACCTTTTACCTGACTGAATAATTAAGCAATTGCCACCAGTTTAAATTATCATCTATTGTTAATTTACCTCATTAAACCATGCCTCATGCAGCAGAATAATGCAAAAAGGCACTTAATTAGCAGTTGTTTGAAGCTTCAGGCCATGTATAACAGTTCTCAGATTGAATTTTCACAAGTGTGTTTTGTTACTCTGTTAAAATGCTTATGTGAAGCCAATGCTCTTGATACATAATGTAGCATTGTGTCACAACCATGCATGTTCCATTTAAATGACGATAGCACTGTGCTTTTAAAAATAAACAAGTCCAAGAATGTATTTTAGACAAGAACCCATTTTCTCTGTATTTAGTAACTTTATTTTTGGGTGATTTTTTTTTTCTCTGTACTGTTCCCCTGAGAATTTGGCAGAAGGTTTAAGTGAGACAGTGATGTTAATATTCTTGTTGTATCGATTAAAGAGGTGATAAATTTCTCCTTTTTTTTGCTTTGGATATTATTAAAGCGCCTTGCCAGCTCTGTAAAGAATCTACGGCACTCTTCAGATGAAATAAGGCCAATCAGCGAGATAATGAGTAAAGTAATATCTCCCTAGAGACTCTGATTGGGTTTTCATCAAACCAGCCAACCTTTTCCAGTCATTTACACCAGCGCTCACTCTAAGGAGAGTGTTACACTGTCTCCAAGCCTTTGCTATTTAAATCCCTTGTGATCATTACTGATAACTGAATAATTGGGATGTAGCAATTGATGCATGTTGTGTTTTTCACTTTGCTTTTATATAGTTAATTTTACTGCTTTTCCTTCTCTCTCTCTCTCTCTCTCTCTCTCTCTGACTCCTTTTTGTCTTCTCCTGTCACAGATTCAATCCCACTTCATAATACTGTAATAACTGCGATTGGTGTAAACTCTCCAATTCCCAATGGATATATGGATGATTTTACAAACATGAATCTGGAATGAATAAAAAAAGTCCACAACGTTTCGGGGTGTTACCCCTTAATCATGTGAATTCACATGATTAAGGGGTAACACCCCGAAATGTTGTGGACTTTTTTCTTGTGCCATAATAAATTGGTTATAATTTATGCTGCTGCTATCCTTGTGTGTAATTATAACATGTTGGCCAGCTCAAGTTATTTACCCACATGTATATATTTTTTTTTTAATTCCTTCTCTCTTATTGATTATAGCTGAAAGCTTAGCACAAGCACGCACTCTGTGAATTGACCATTCTGATAGGGTGTTTGATACCCCCATTCATTCCTGTAGCATCTCTTTGCAGGGCCACATTCTGACTCTCATGTGCCCTTTTACCTTTGTGAGCCCTCTATAAAAAATATAAAATTTATATTTTACAACTATAGCCTACATTACAAGTGGAGTGCCAGTAATAGAGCATGGTGCCCTATCAATATCCCTGGACTGCACTAAGATTAGCAATCTAGTAGTAAACAAATCCATTGTAAAACTGAATAACCAGAGATTTAAAAACAATTTTTTTTTTATTTCTTTATTAATTTTTATTAGGTTTTACAAATAATAGGAATCAAACATACAATATTATAAGAGTCCAAGAAGCCATTTTATATATTGGAAAAAGGTGCTAAAACAGACATTTGCTAAAAACAGAGATGTGTAGTCATACTTCACAAACAAAAAACAATCTATACATGCAATTATGACTAATAGATGTTGCATACAAATCTTATGGAGAACCACATAGTAGGGTGAGCAGCTTATATAAAGAGGGCTGGGGTACATGTGTGTGTATATATATAGGAGTAGAAGAAATAGCAGGCACTGCATACAAGTTTCATTTGCAAATAAAAATCCACAATTTATTGGAATATGTACACGGTAAATACCAATCCAAAACAGACATAACAGTCCATCAAGGTATGGTGTGGACAAAGGCGTGTGTCCGACGCGTTTTGCGCCCCCTACAGGCGCTTACTCATAGACCTAATATATGCATTCAACTAAGTGCTATTTATATACCCTAACAGGTTAAAATTTAACCCTATGGTGACCAAGTTGTAGTTTAAAAACAGCCCCCAGGGTTATTAATTAATACTTAAAGCTTAAACAGGCAATATACAAGTATAAGCAAACAGAACTATGTGATAATCAGATATAACCCTTGCATTTCTAGGTATACTGAAAATACATATATACATGATAACACAAACATTGAGCAATTGAAAATGCTAGCTATTTTGAGAATGACCTAAAGAGCATATTTAATAAATTTAAACATACCTATTAACAGAGTTCGTCATAGAGCTATAAAACTACACAGAGCTCATAATAGTCAAACAAATACAAAATGAACCCAGAGCTTACCTAAATATATATCTCTAGCCAATTCTCTAAAAGGTCAATTAACTTAATATATACAATGATAATAAACATTAATACCATATGTAAATATGAAGATAAAAGAATATATTGTAAATATAGAGATTAGGCATCAATAAAAAAATTGATGTCACATTCTCTATTCATTCCAAAAGGACTTCTAGTTTTTAGTTGAAGAATCCAAAAGATTTATTTTCTTTGTAGGATATTGTATCTGTTTCCTCCTCTAGGGGGTATGATGGCAACATCTATAATACGAATGGAGAGATTAGCTTTATTAGTAAAATGCTCACCATTAAAATGGTTAGCAATAGCTGACTCCTTAACATAATTTTTTGTATCTCTAAGATGTTCACCAAACCTTTTTCTGACCTCCCTAGAGGTTTGGCCAACGTATTGGAGCTGGCACAAATTACAGGTAAGTAAATAGACAGCAAAGGTAG
This sequence comes from Bombina bombina, assembly GCF_027579735.1. Classification (NCBI taxonomy): domain Eukaryota; kingdom Metazoa; phylum Chordata; class Amphibia; order Anura; family Bombinatoridae; genus Bombina; species Bombina bombina. The sequence goes on from NC_069499.1 coordinate 1,300,234,136, forward strand.
TGCCACAAGTGGGATGACAATTCATATTGTACCTTTGTTGGGTAACATTACTCGTAAAATGATCACCAAGGCCAATACAGACACAGATGACGTTTGAAGTTCCCTTGCTTACTAAGCCACCTAGAGCCTGTTAAATGTGCTCTTTTAATATTACTAGGAGACAGACTTCTGGCTAAAGTTTTTGTTTTTTTAGGGACAAACTTACAGTTTTTAATTATAGCACTAGTATAGGATCTCCTTCGAGTATATGGAGGTGTTTCTGAAGAATCCTGGATATTTTAGTGTATTGACTAGTGTATTCAGTAGTAAAGACTATGGCTTCATCAAAGATATTATCTATAATTTTTTGATGTGATAATATGTTGTAATGTCTTTTCTACATTTATCTAGCAGGAGTTCATTATATCCTCTAGCTATTAATCTGTTTTTAAGATCTATAGATTGAGTTTCATAATTGTCCAGTGACTGAGTATTCCTTTTTAACCTTATAAACTGTCCTCTTGGGACCGCTTTAATAAGGTGACTGGGATGCTGAGAGGTAGCATGCCAAATCGTATTGCCTCCAATTGGCTTGCGATAAGTTTTTGTGACCATTTTTTTCACCACTGATCTGTAAAGTTAAATCAAGATAGTTCACTTTGAATGAATCAAATAATCCAGTGAATTTCATGAAGTTATTGTGTAAAAATCCAAAAAAATTGTTAAATAAATCTCCATCCACAGGTTTCTTAAAAATCATCAAGAGATCATCAATATATCTCACAAACAGCAATATATAACCATGGATTTAATACACTATAAATATAGGTCAACTCCCACCAGGAGACAAATAAATTAGCGAACGCCGGGGCAAACTTAGGCCCCATGGCCGTCCCGCAGATCTGTCTGTAAAAGGTCCCTTCAAACATGAAATAGTTATGAGACAACACAAACCTGAGTACATCACCTATGTATTTTTTGGTATTATATTCCAAACTTAATTCTCTGTCTAGAAAAAATTCTACAGCTTCAATTCCAAGATGTTGGGGTATAAAAGTGTAAAGTGAGGTGATGTCAACTACTTGCCAAGTGTAGTCTGGTTCCCAAACCACCATTTGTAAAGTGTGTATAAGATGAGAACTATCTTTAAGATAAGACAACTGTTTGACAGCTAGCAGTTGAAGGATGCTGTCTAACTATGTCCCCAATGGTTCAAACAAGGACCCCACTCCGGAGACAATAGGTCTACCCGGAGGATGAGTGAGGTCCTTGTGAACCTTGGGGACATGGTAAAAGATAGAAACCAGTGGATTCTTAGGGACCAAAGAATCAAGATTGGTCTCTCTAAAGACCCCCAAATGTATGCCTTCAGTTATCAGTTTAATAAGTTCATCCCTATACCGTGTGCTGGAGCTATTGGATTTACCTTTCCCTATATATATATATATATATATATAGGTAATAGTAATAGTCTGCAGGGGTTCCTGCCAAGAATTCTGTATTTAACCAGAGAATGTTTAGCATGGCCGACACCCCTTTAGCACGCACTATATTTTCAATGTAATCTAGGCCTCTCTAAACAACATTGCTCAAAAGTGGAGCTCTAAATATCGCTTTTGTGAAATCTATCATCTACCATCTATCTATATTTATATCTATATCTATCTATCTATCTATCATCTATCTATCTATCTATCTATATCTATCTATCTATCTATCTATCTATCATCTATTTATCTATATTAAGCATGGGCATTCAGCAGTTTTGTTAGCTGTTGAATGTGGAAGAAAGCAGCCACTCACTAAATTTTCTTCTTGTGAAATCTGTGCCAATCCTGATCTTAGTGTGTTGCACTTACACAAGAAGAAATTATGAACCTCCCTAGGTTTAACTTTCAACTAAGAATACCAAGAGAACATTTGATGATAAAAGTAAATTGGAAAGTTGTTTAAAATTGCATGCCCTATCTGAATCATGAAAGTTACATTTTTGACTAGACTGACCCTTTAAATCTGCTTGACATGCAAGTATGCTGAAAATGTGCTTTCAGATATAAAATACAGGAAATGTTATGATTTGGGTACGTTTATTTGGCAGTGTGGGCAGAGGAAACAAATCTACTGTTTATTTTTCCTCCTGCACCCCAAGGGAAACATAATCAGGTGTAAAAAATGTCCTCTTGCTTGGAAAATACAACTGGGGTTTCTGTAGAAACAGTCAGTTTTATGGCAATCAGAAGAAAACCTCTATTCAGGTACAGGGGACTATTTTATTTCTTCTTAAGCAGATTGATTTGTTGTTTTCAGATGTATAATATACTATTAACTCTTAACTTGCTAAAGAGAGATTAAACAATCTGCAATGTGTTATACAAAAGGTGGCATTTATAGGGTTAGACATTAATCCCTTTACTGGTAACATGGTTGTTAGAGAGAGCTATAACTATGTAATGCAAACAATAAATACAATATTATCTAAATTATAAGAAAAACAACTTAAAGAGATAGGAAACCGAAAAAACTTCTTTTGTGATTTAGACAGAGCATACATTTTAACATTTTAAAGATTTTTTCAATTTGCTTCTATTTTCAAATGTGCTTCTTTCTCCTGGTATTCTTTGTTGAAGAGATACCTAGGTAGATGTCTGGAGCACTACATGGCAGGAAATAGCACTGCCATCGATTGCTCTTGGAAATGGATAACATTCTTGCAAAACTGCTGCCATAAAGTGTTCCAGACACATACACGCTCCTGAGCTTACATCCCTGCTTTTCAACAAAAGATACCAAGAGAACAAATTCAATTTATTTAAATTGCATGCGCTATCTGAATTATGAAAGAATATTGGGTTTCAAATCCCTTTAAAGAAAATAGACTAATTTGTAAACCTTGTTGATTTTATAGCAAGATAGGAGGTTTCATATTTTATATCAAATTTTACTGGATTTCAAATAGCAGCAAAGAAACAAACAAATATTTTATATCAAAAAGCAAACGAGTCAGAGAAAAGCATAAACAATAACAACATTGCCCATCCAACTCTTTTCTTTGCTGCATTCCAGACAGCAGGACACATATACATTTCTCTTGACCTATTTTGACCTAGATTACAAGTGGAGCACAATAATATCAGCACTACTGCATGCTAACATCACTCAAGGTAAATCAATAGCGCTTTTTTTGTGTGCCCATATTACATGTTCAAAGTAATGTCCAGATGATAGCATGGGCGCACTAAACCCCTCACATAATAGACTTTTATTGGAAAGCTGAAAATCTTAATAAGGTTATAGTTCGAGTTCTAAGCCTAAAGTCAACTAATGGATTTATTCACTAAGTTTTAAACTATGATTTTCTATTTATATATGCTATATATAAGTATATACGTTCATTATTAAAATAAATGTTTTAGCAGTGATTTAAAGGGATATGGCACATGTCAAGGTGTTTTACTGGAAGGGAGTCAAATGTGTGTTCATTTATGTGTGTGTATTTGTATGTGTTTGATATTGTGTATAATTATTATATTATATATAGAAATTATAGACAGATAGATATAGATATATGTGAAATACTTTATTTTAATATGTTGTACATGTATTTTGCTATGCATATATTCTGTCCCTAACACTTTACTTCAGGTAAAGAGTGCTACAGTTTCCAATGCTATTTTGTATTGAGTTTGAGCCTTACCATTTTGCAGGTGCATACTTCTGCTGGTCTCCACCCAATCAAGGGGAATCTCTCAGAGGACAGGCTTCTCAACCATTCCACCAGCTAGGCACAATTTTTTCAACTAGCTCTAGGCGAGCATGTGACGGAGCCAGTGATATAGTTTTATTTGGGCGTACATGCCACCATCTTGGTACAGAGTGGGCTGGACAGCAGTGCTGAATTGTGAGACATACTTGGGACAATTGTATATAGAATTATATATTTGTAATATTTCATTATAAATCATTAATTAATGGGGTGTCTGGGTAGTCTTGTCTGCTTTATTTACATAAATAATTGATTTTAACCTTTTCCTCTCTTAGGATCCTATACATTTGTGGGGGAACTGTGAGACAAAGCATAAAAACTTGCACAGAGAAGGGGGTAATTTTAATTATATATGTATATGAATATATAAATATATATTTATGTGTTAATATGTATATATAAAAATATTAACACACACACACATATATATATATATATATATATATATATATATCTGTGTGTTTGTGTATAAGGATATACATATATATTTACTGGGAACACACAGTTCCCATAGACTGCAATGTAAAGGCACTTTTCAGAGCCGTTTTTTTTTTTCTAACACCCCACACCTGCCAACTTTAGCCCCACAAAACTGTTTAGCACAGTTTTTTAATTAAAAAAAAATGTTTTTTTTAATTAAAAACTAAACAATGCTTTAATTTGGGGGCCAATTGGGGCACTTTTGTAAAATTATCCAGAGGTCTGACCTCTGGTTAATTTTTTGAACGCTGATTGCTACCACAAGCTCGCAGTAGCAATAACCAGGTAATTCTAAAAGGTGGTTATTTATCACCCGTCCGCAAATGGGCAAATTTGCCTGTTTGCTGTCGCGCAATAAATTAGCACTCCACTTGTAATCTAGCCCATAAAGATTAGCCTGCCTCAAACCTTTGGTAGTTTTCTCTAAACTCCCATTTCCTAAAATTAGGGATTCTTCTGCCTAACAGCATTGTAAATCGCAGTTTCTCTAAGCCCTCCATAAAGGCAAAGCTTCCTACAGCAAGCAGCCAGCCTCTTCTCCAGACAATACCAATAAAATGGAGTAAAATAACCATTTGTCCTGAGGGACCTCTCACAAGGCGTCAAAACAAAGATTCTCAAAGTTTGGATATTAAAGACCATACCCAAGATTATTATCCAGATCTTTATTAGGAATGAGATGATCCTCCAAGTATCTTGTGAACACTGAGGGGATCCAGCAGGGCATTCACTTATTTAGTCCTAAGCATTTTAGGCATCCCCAGCTTCCTCATCTTAATCAGTTTTGCAAAGGTGCCTCAGAAAGTCCATGGATTGTGAGGATCATAACAAACGGCAAGCTAGTGTTGCAGCTTTTCTCTCTTGCTAAAAGGAGTCCCTTAATCTTTAATTTTGACTCTAACCTTGTTGCATTTCTCACTAGGAAGGGAAGAGATTCAAGAAAGAGCCTGGAAAAGTATCTTTCAGGTGTTCAGGATAAATGTATTAATATTTTAGGTCCTTTGGCCCAGAATCTTCATCTGTCAGATGAGGTTCTTGTCTCTGGCTCGTCTCTGTATCCCTTCATACAGTGGGTTTTCCAAGCATTCTGCCTTCCAGTCAAAGCTAAAGTTACACTCTTTAGGGAACACAGACGGGTGTCGCACATGTTCATAGACCTTTTTGACCACCATAAAGTATTACATTTTTATGTTCCCCTTTATAGGAAAAATGTAGGTCATTCTTAGGAAAGAATTCAAGACACATGTTTTGGCAGGGCTGGCAGATTCAGAGGTTGTCTGCCCAGCCATCAATACTTTCTTGTGCAACAACATCAAGCTGTTGCCTTCTACCAGTGCCTCACCAAGCCCATCAGATGCTCCTTCCCTTCAATATCTCAGGTCTGCAGAGCAAGACCAGCAGTTGTACAGCCTGCTCCTGAAACAGGACCTACTCCTGCTCAAAGTGAGTGCTCCACCTCTCATTCCTCCATCTTCCCTCCTTCCATTTTTCCCACATGTAGAGATTAATTTGCACAGTTGATGATTTTAATTCACCAGTTCTCATGAATTATTAGCTTTCTGTCCTCGTCTATCCAGGACATCTTTTCAGCTCCCCTCCCCTAGAGGGTGATGTAATGCCTCACGATTTGATCCTTTCAGGAGACCAGGTTTTATGAGCAGATGATTTTCATTACAGATGAAGTTTGAGCACTCCACATGGAGTCCTGGAATGGGAGAGCAATGTTTGGATTAGCCCCTCATTTTGTAATGTTTTCTATTGCCATCCTTTAAAAACAGGGATGTGTTTAGTGTAACAAGAGACAATCACACAAAAGCACCACTTACACACATTGTAAGTTTCAGTGCAGGTAGCCTATTTAGGAGGATGTCCACCTCTACCCTTCAAATTATACTTTTACAAAAGAGTTCAAATATGTCATAATGTTTGCTCTTTCTTACCATATTACCTTTGAGATGTGCATGAGTGGAATAAATTATGCAGGTATATGTATACTATAATAGAGCTGATTTATACAAGCTAGTAGTTGATGTGCCACAAGACCTCGATGCCTGTGTCCTTCAAAAAGGAGGGAAAGAAACTGTAGGTAATGATGTAGATGGCTTTTCTTCAAAATCCTCGAAGTTGCCATGGATTTCACAGGAGAACAAATAGAAACCTGCATGATTTAAAAAGCTGAATAACAGAAAGAATTCAAAGAACCACTGTCAAGATATGCTGTGGCATTTGCTTCAACCTCCAAGCAGCTTAAAACTTCTTAGTGTTCCAATAGTAATTAGCTCCCTTTGTTGTTCCTCTAGTATGTGGTCTTCATGTGATGAGTTTGTGTGGTTTAGTGGTTTGCCTAGTTAGTTTAATAGTTTGTGGTCTGGCAACCTAGGTTCCTCCACATGCTCCTAACGTATTGAATATTATTATTTATTATAAAAGATGGTGTATGAGTACCTTTTGTAAGTGCATCATGAAAATGTATAATTTCATTTAGTGGTGTCTTGTGTGTGCTGGGCAGTGGCAGTTCTGTGGATTGCATAGGGCAAAATGCACCTTCCTCACCACTGTCCCTTTCCAGCCATCCATACTTTTAAACTCCTCTTTATGGCACATTCATCACTGCCCACAAAATACATGGTTTTCTAAATCCACTTACCTTGACTTCTCCAACAGAACACCCATAACTTCACCTATGGATGTCCCCATGGAACTCAGTAAGGTAAGGGTCTCCTCCAGCCAGGGGTGTGAAAAACACAGTCAGCACTGTCCTTACAGAAGTTTGCAATACTGGATAAAATTAATGAAGGAGGCAAACCAGGAGGTTGCAGCTGCAATATTCACCTCCTTTTCAGGATGGCGAGTAGAGGAGACTATTAATAGTGCAGAGGAAGATTGATTTGTAAAATTCCCACAATGCTGCAAAGCCATTTTTTGGAGGAAGGTATGGTGAAGGCTTGGAGAGAACTAGAAGAAGTACAGTGCGCAAAAGATGGGAGGTAAAAGAGGTGACAGGAGAATACCTATGCAGAATCAAGAAAAAATAGGGAGAAGTATAAATGAAGCAAGAGCTAAGGCAGAGAAAGGTACATCAAAGGAAAGTAAAGGGTTCGAGGAATAAAATGAGATATGAAGATCCTTATCTGCTCTGTCTCCACAGGTTCCTGATAGCAGCAAGATTGTGTGGTACTTTCCCTAAAGCACATTGACAGCTTTTCCTAACCCCCAAGTGTTGAAGAGTCTATCAGTCTGTTTAACCCCCTTCAGCAATATTCAATGAGATAAAGCCCTAGGGTTCTAAAGTTCTACTTACTTAGTCAGTCTTCTTCTTTACGTATGTTTTATGAGGTAGAACTGATAACCTGATAAATTCAATTTAGAAATAGATTATTTTAAATACTTTTACACAGTATATATAACTTCACCTACATTCATGTTTCTATCAATTTATAAAATTAGTGGGAGCAGAATTTTCTCTAAGCTCTTAATAATAATGTTTAAGAGTTTACAAATATTGCAGATGTACATATCACCTACATGTGCAATTTATCTTCACTTTTAGTAATAACCCTTTTAAGCTGTCATTTCAGAGCTTTGATTTTTTGTGTTTTTTTGGGGGGGGGGGGTTGCTCTGCTATTTGCATATTATTAGAATCTAAACTCTAAACTATATTTCAAACTACATTGTGTTGTGAAATTTGGTAAATTAATTTGTCTTACATTTATCTTATTATACAGGATTCTAAAAAAAATGAAAGTATAAATAATTGTATCCCTCACTATATATTATTGTGAAGTAGTTGGGCTGGACAGCTTTGTAAAAAAGGCAGTTCTATCATAAAGAGCGGTACCATTTATACACATTTGGTGCAAATCTTGTTGTTTACATCGGTGCTGATTGGTAGGTATAATCTATACATTGTGCACAGAGTGTACCTACTAATAATAGACCCGGTAAGGGGTTTGATTACAAGTGGAGTGCAAAAATATAAGTGCTGTTGAGCGCTAACTATGCTCACGTTAAATCATTAGCACTCCTATGTTTGTGCTTCTTAATACAAGTTGAAAATAAAATGTTAGCGCATGAGGTAAGATAACGTAACCAGGGTGGAACTACCACTGGTGAGGCAGGTGCAGTGTTACCAGGGCATAAGTGCTAGGTGGCTTAGTGCAGGCAGCCTGTCCTATGCATAGGCGTGTGTCTATGTGGTCATTATCTCTGTGTAGATACTCTTCATCATTATACAGCACAGCATACTCATCAGTGTGTAGATACTTAGATCATTATAAAGTGCAGTGTGTTCACTGATAGGGGCATATTTATCAAGCTCTGTATTTAGCTTGAGGCCCCTTGATTCCGGCAAGCCTTCAGGCTTGCCGGAAACAGAAGTTATCAAGAAGTTATGAAGCAGAGGTCTAAAGACCGCTGCTCCATAACTTGTCTGCCTGCTCTGAGGCGGCGGACAGAAATCAACCCGATCAAATTCGATCGGGTTGATTGACACCCCTGTTAGCGGCCGATTGGCCCCGAATCTGCAGGGGGTGGCATTGCACCAGCAGTTCACAAGAACTGCTGGTGCAATGATAAATGCTGAGAGCCTATGCTGTCAGCATTTATCGATGGGCAGAGATGTGCAGCGGATATGATACGTTACCTCGTATAATGTCCACTCGCACATTGTTAAATATGCTCTTTAGTGTATAGATATGCCATCATTATATAACACAGCATATTCAGCAGATTATACATACTCAGAATATTTAAATAGAGCAGTGTACTCACCAGGGTATACTGTATAAAAACTCACATGAGTATACACACACACACACATACATATATATATATATATTTTTATATATATATATATATATATATATATATATATAGATATACACTCAAATCATTACACAGCGAAGCATGCATATTATTACTATTGCTCATTACTGAGTTACCTTTGAGGAGGGGTCCAAAAAAGTTTTTTTTTTTACCAGGGTCCTCCGTTGAGTAGGTCCACTACTGAATGCAAGCCTTTTCTGTCTTTTGCTTGTGTGCTAACCAGAAGATGAGCTAGGACAACTGTGCTAAAGCTGAAGGTGCGTTAAAAATACTTCAAATACCTATGATCTCCACTTAAAAGAAAAAGCTATTTTTATTTTTAAATATATATTTCTATATTTATTGTTAAAATATTTTTGTAAAATATATTTCTATAGCTTTATATCTATACTAATATATATAATATATATCTGATGATGGGATGAGATCCCCGAAACATTACAGATGAATGTATGATTTGTGCACATAAAAGCACATTAAAAAAACAGTGAGTGCAAGACTTTCTTAGATTTATTACAGATTTTAACCTGCACCATGGTAACTGCTTGGATGGTGAGAGTCTTTAAAGAGGATCTTTAATAAATACTCCGCATTTATTAAACCAATATATACTATACTATATTGGTTTAATAAATGCTGATTAAGTATTAAAAATCCCGGTGAGTGCTTCCCTTCTGGATTTGTTTTGAATGGATAAATAAAAAGAGAGAAGCGCTCAACCTGGGAACGAACAATAGCATAATAGCTTGTTCTATAGCTAGTTACCACCCAAGAAGCAGCCTCTTTTTGCTCAACATGTGCCTTTAACAGATAAGAACATTCCTGAAGCATATCAGTCTGATCCTGACTTCACAGTACAGTCCAGCCCCGAAATACCAGGCAATCCCTCTCTGAACAAGAGAAACAGCAAAACCCCAGACGTACGTTTCAGCCTATTGTGGGCCTCGTCAGTGAGGTGCAGCCATATCCCTCTAGGCACACTAAGCAACAGGTCCACATCTGGATTCCCGCTTCATACTTATGGAGACTTCCCTAAGTGTCAAAATTTGCATAAATAAAAAGAGAGAAGCGCTCAACCTGGGAACGAACAATAGCATAATAGCTTGCTCTATGGCTAGTTACCACCCAAGAAGCAGCCTCTTTTTGCTCAACATGTGCCTTTCACAGAGAAGAACTTTCCTGAAGCATATCAGTCTGATCCTGACTTCACAGTACAGTCCAGCTACGAAATACCAGGCAATCCTTCTCTGAACGAGAGAAACAGCAAAACCCCAGACGTACGTTTCAACCTATTGTGGGCCTCGTTAGTGAGGTGCAGCCATATCCCTCTAGGCACACTGAGCAACGGGTCCACGTCTGTATTCCCGCATCACACTTAGGGAGACTTCCCTAAGTGTCATAATTTGCATAAATAAAAAGAGAGAAGCGCTCAACCTGGGAACGAACAATAGCATAATAGCTTGCTCTATGGCTAGTTACCACCCAAGAAGCAGCCTCTTTTTGCTCAACATGTGCCTTTCACAGAGAAGAACTTTCCTGAGGCATATCAGTCTGATCCTGACTTCACAGTACACTGTACAGTCCAGCCCCGAAATACCAGGCAATCCTTCTCTAAACGAGAGAAACAGCAAAACCCCAGATGTACGTTTCAACCTATTGTGGGCCTCGTCAGTGAGGTGCAGCTATATCCCTCTAAGCACACTGAGCAACGGGTCCACATCTGGATTCCTGCATCACACTTAGGGAGACTTCCCTCAGTGTCATAAGTTGCATAAATAAAAAGAGAGAAGTGCTCAACCTGGGAACGAACAATAGCATAATAGCTTGTTCTATGGCTAGTTACCACCCAAGAAGCAGCCTCTTTTTTCTCAACATGTGCCTTTCACATAGAAGAACTTTCCTGAAGCATATCAGTCTTATCCTGACTTCACAGTACAGTCCAGCCCCGAAATACTAGGCAATCCCTCTCTGAACAAGAGAAACAGCAAAACCCCAGACGTACATTTCGGCCTATTGTGGGCCTCGTCAGTGAGGTGCAGCCATATCCCTCTAGACACACTGAGCAACGGGTTCACGCCTGGATTCCCGCATCACACTTAGAGAGACTTCCCTAAGTGTCATAATTTGCATAAATAAAAAGAGAGAAGCGCTCAACCTAGGAATGAACAATAGCATAATAGTTTGTTCTATGGCTAGTTACCACCCAAGAAGCAGCCTCTTTTTTCTCAACATGTGCCTTCCACAGAGAATAACTTTCCTGAAGCATATGAGTCTGATCCTGACTTTACAGTATAGTCCAGCCCCGAAATACCAGGCAACCTCTCTCTGAACGAGAGAAACAGCAAAGCCCCAGACGTACGTTTCGTCCTATTGTGGGCCTCGTCAGTGAGGTGCAGCCATATCCCTCTAGACACACTTAGCAACTGATCCACGTCTGGATTCCCGCATCACACTTAGAGAGACTTCCCTAAGTGTCATAATTTGCATAAATAAAAAGAGAGAAGCGCTCAACCTGGGAATGAACAATAGCATAATAGCTTGTTCTATGGCTAGTTACCACCCAAGAAGTAGCCTCTTTTTGCTCAACATGTGCCTTTCACAGAGAAGAACTTTCCTGAAGCATATCAGTCTGATCCTGACTTCACAGTACAGTCCAGCCCCGAAATACCAGGCAATCCCTCTCTGCAAATTACTCTTTGGTCTCTCTAAGAGTAGTGGAAAACCAGACGTGGACTCCATGCACACATGCCCTTAGAGAAGTACAACTGCACCTCACTGACGAGGTCCACAGAAGACCGAAACAATCGTCTGGGGTTGTTGTTTCTCTTATTCAGAGAAGAAATGTCTGGTATTTTGGCGCTGGACTGTCATTGGGCAGGGTCAGACTGATATGCTACAGGATATTTTTTCTCTGTGAAGGGGCATAGTGTGCAAAAAGAACGTGCACCCTGAGTTGCAATAAAAATGAACAGGCATGGAAGTTATTCTAGTTTTTGTTCTATCTCAGGAGTGCTGTTCTCTCTCCTCTGATATTTATGAAAATTAGTGATTTAGTGATTTAAACGTTTATTATTGATGTTAACAGAGATCGCAATAATAAGATGTTTATTAGTGGCACAACTTTTGTCTTGTACCAATAGCTAAGTGTGGTTCGTCATCATTTGTATAGTTTGATTTATGCTGCGCAAATGAATGTTTAATAACACATATGTTTCCAAGCACAGATTGTTTTTGATACAGATTATTTAGTGAGATATTATCAATGTAAAGAGATTATCAACATAAAGACACTATCGGGCCGATCATTGTGCGAGTGGACATGATCCGATATTGCGGATCATGTCCGCGGCACATAGATAAATGCCGACATCATATGCTCTCAGCATTTATCATTGCACCAGCTCTTGTGAACTGCTGGTGCAATGCCGCCCACTGCAGATTTGCTGACAATCGGCCGCTAGCAGGGGGTGTCAATCAACCCGATTGCATTCGATCAAGTTGATTTCTGGTGATGTCTGTCCGCTGCCTCAGAGCAGGTGGACAGGTTATGAAGCAGCGGTCTTTAGACCTCTGCTTCATAACTTGTGTTTCCAGCGATCCTGAAGGTTCGCCAGAAACACAGGGCATCTGTGCCCCTATAGGTCTGTTGATCTCAGAATGGAAGCTTTTTATGTGGGGAAGTGTAACCATATAAATTTATTTAAGGCATCTGGCATTCTGAATTTCATTGGTATATTTCTACACCTCCTGACAGAAAAAGATAGGAATTGGATACAGCCCTGATGTAAGCTGAATTTAGCACACCTGTGGATGGGTGTGTCTTGAAGAAGGCAGGCAGGGTTTTGAGACTATAAATTTGTTTGTGAATATTGCTAGGCTATAACCATTTGTTTCAGAAATTGTTTTAACTTTATGCTCTTGATAAAGGCTTCTTTTAGCCGAAACGCGTTGATATGTATTTTAAATCAAACCTGAAGCTGCACCTGAAGACACCTTTATAATGATTTTAATAAAAGGCTTATTTTAACTGCAATCTCGTGAGTATAACCAGTTTGTGTGCCTACCACATTGTCTGAAATCTGCTATACTATTGTGAGCTCTTTTATTTTGGAGGTGAAAGCAACAAGGTTGATTCCGTGACGTGATCAGCTAGGTTCCCTAGAGGTGACACAGCGCCGCCACTTTCAACACTTTCTGCTAAAAAAATATAATGCAGTAGTCATTAAAAATAAAAAATAAATACATTCTTTAGATAGCAGATGAAAGAGAAAAAGACATATATGGCAACAAATAAACATAAAAAGCTGTAAATGTAAACTAAAAATAGCAGCATTCTATGGGGAAGATTTATCAAGCAGCAGATGCTGCTTGCTCCGCCCGGTGTTTCTGGCTTGCCAGAAACATAAGTTAAGAAGCAGCAGCCATAAGACCGCTTCTCCTTAACTCATCCACCACGTCTTAGGTGGTGGACTGCAATCATCCCGATCAGATACGATCGGGATGATTGACAAACCCTTCTAGCAACCAATTGGCGGCAAATGTGCAGGGGCAGCACTGCACAAGCATTTCACCAGAAATGCTTGTGCAATATTAAATGCCGATAGCGTATGCTGTCGGCATTTAGCGATGCAGGGCAGACGATTCGCTAAAGCGAATCATGTCTGCCCGGAGTATGATAAATCTACCCCTATGGGTATGCTGGGTGGTGCTAAACACTCCAATTAATGTTGTAGCACCCCCAAATGTAAAAAGTGTCAACAGCTAGGGCTCCATTTATCAAGCTGCAAATGCAGCTTTGGAGTTCCCTTAGTGCAGAAGCCAATAGTTTAGAAGCTGCGGTCACCAGACTTCTATTTCTTAACATATATCCCAGCTCTGAGCTGGTGGTTTACAATCACCTCTGACTAGAAGGGGGCATCATTGTCCCTTTTGCAGTGTTGAATTCGAGCAGCATATGCTTCCTGTTTGCCACAATGCCAGGCAGAAAGGTTCCTAGGAGCAAAGCTTGTCTGGCTAATCTTTGATAAATGGGGCCCTATATATTTGCATGTCAGTCCATTTTTTTTAAATGTGAGTTGCCCCTAAGACAATAAAGGTTGCCAGCTGTCTAGTGGTATATTTTTACTATAAATTCAGTAAAATATATAAATACAATTGTAAAGTCTGCCTAAACTGTGATTCTTTACCAAAAGTGGCACCAGAAAGAAGTGGCACAACATTATTACACATGCACATTGTTTCTTTTTACTGTGTTGTCAGTTTGTTAGTAGTTTCCATGGGTTAAAACAAATGTTCTGTAAATGCTAATTAAAACCATGGGAGATAAATCACTATGGGGAATATTTATCAAGCCGCCAAATACATTGGAATTCCGCAGTGTAATTGTGGTGAGCTTGATTCAACCTAGTAATCAAAGCCTACAGACCGGCAAAAGTTGAAATCTGTGACGTAACATACGATCCGCCGGTCTCAATCCAACACAGATCGATGTTTACTTCATTACAGATGTTCTGAATACACATTCGGCTCTCTTTAACACCTTTTCAAAGTTATCAAATAGTTAACAGGTACTCTCGCAGCTATTCCAGCCCAGCATACCTGGTTTTCAACCCACCACCCTAGAGGCCGCGGATGCCATAGGAATCAATGAGTCTGAAAGCAGAGAAAGCTTATGTCTAGGGTTCTGAACTTTCTTATTTATACTTGGTTTTAGCAGAACATCACTAGGAATAGATTTAACAGTATCAATATTTTTATTTATCATATCTTTAGGGTACCCCCTTTCAGTAAATCTTTGACCCATCTCTGTTAATCTTTTATCAATCAGATTTTCAGATGAGACAATTCTGCGGACACGAAGTAACTGGCTATGTGGAAGGGACTTAATAAGTGATGGAGGGTGAGCACTGTCATATCTGAGCAAACTATTACGATCAGTGGTTTTTCTATAAAGATCTGTGAAAAAAAAAAAAAATGAATTACACCTAATCTAATAGCCCTATAAAAATAAAAAAGTCCCCCCAAAATAATGAAAACCCTAGCCTACAATAAACTACCAATGGCCCAAAGAAATCAGCTCTTTCACCTAAAAAAATTACAAACATCCTCTAACAGTAAAATCCACCCCCCCAACCAACCCCCCCAAATAAAAAGCCTATTTAAAAAACCTAAGCTCCCCATTGCCCTGAAAAGGGCATTTGTTTGGGCATTGCCCTTAAAACACATCCAAAAAACCCTTAAATAAACCTAACACTAACCCAAGACGATCCACTTATAGTTTTTGAAGTTCCGCTTGAAGGATCCATCCAGCTGGCAAGAAGTCTTCATCGGGGTGGCCTCTTCCATCTTCATCCATCCGGCAAAGTCTTCATCCATGTGGTCTCTTCTATATTCATCCATCCGGCGTGGAGCGGGTCCATCCTCAAGACATCCAATATGGTCGCCACCATTAACTGGAACTTGAATGCAAGTGACGTCATCCAAGATGTCGTCCCTTGCATTCCTATTGGCTGAAAGGTTCCAATCAGCCAATAGGATTTGAGCAGCTCTCATCCTATTGGCTGTTCCAATCAGCCAATAGGGTGAGAGCTCAATCCTATTGGCTGATTGGAACAGCCAATAGGATGAGAGCTGCTCAAATCCTATTGGCTGATTGGAACTTTTCAGCTAATAGGAATGCAAGGGACGCCATCTTGGATGACGTCACTTGCATTCAAGTTCCAGTTTACGGCGGCAACCGTATTAAAGAGGAGCTCCGCACGGGATGTCTTCAGGATGGACGTGCTCCGCACCGGATGGATGAAGATAGAAGAGGCCGCATGGATGAAGACTTCATCAAATGGATGAAGATAGAAGAGGCCGGCCCGGATGAAGACTTCTTGCGCCCGGATGAAGACTTCTTGCTGGCTGGATGGATCCTTCAAAGCAGAACTTGAAAAACTGTAAGTGGATCATCGGGGGTTAGTGTTAGGTTCATTTAAGGGATTTTTGGGTGAGTTTTATTTCTAGAGTAGGGTCAGGGCAGGTAAAAAAGCTAAATGCCCTTTTAAGGGCAATGCCCATACAAATGCCATTTTCAGGGCAATGGGGAGCTTAGATTTTTTAGATATGCTTTTTATTTGGGGGGGTTGGTTGGTGGGGGGTTTTACTGTTGGGGGGTCTTTGTATTTTTTTTTAGGTGAAAGAGCTGAATTCTTTGGGGCAATGCCCGCAAAAGGCCCTTTTAAGGGCCATTGGTAGTTTATTGTATGCTAGGTTTTTTTTTTGGGGGGGGGCTTTTTTATTTTGATAAGGCTATTAGATTAGGTGTAATTTGTTTTTATTTTTGATACTGTAGGTTTTTTTTGTAACTTAGTGGGGTTTTTTTTGTAACTTAGTGTTTATTTTTTTTGTACTTTAGTAATTGTTAATAGTAGATTTAAATAATTTAAGTAGGGTTAGTTTTTTTTAATGTAATATAGTTAATTTAATTGCTAGTTTATTGTAATTTTAGTATAATAGTTAGGGTAGGTTAATTAATAGTTTAATATAGTTTATTTTAATTCTAAAGGTAAGTTTTAATTTATTATAAGATAGGGATGTTGTAATTTTAATGTAAAGTTAGCGGGTTGTTAGGTTTAGGGGTTAATAGCTTAATTTAGTTTATGGCAATATGGGGGCTGGTGGTTTAGGGGTTAATAGGTTTAGTTAATGGTAGTGATGTGGGACGCCAGAGGTTTAGGAGTTTATACATTCATTTAGGTGGCGGCGGGGTCTGGGAGTGGCGGGATAGGGGTTAATAACTTTATTTAGGTGGCGGCAGGGTCCGGGAGCGGCGGGATAGGGGTTAATAACTTTATTTAGGTGGCAGCGGGTTCCAGGAGTGGCGGAATAGGGGTTAATACAAATATTTAGTGGCGGCGGGGTCCGGGAGTGGCGGGATAAGGGTTAATAACTTTATTACATTTGGGGAGGGGTCTAGGAGCGGCGGGATAGGGGTTAAACATTTTAGTATAGTGGCGGCATATAGTGACAGAATATAAATAAAGTGTATTACCAGCAGTCAAAGGGTTAAAATCACTGCTCATTTTTGAGAACTATGATTGGTTAAAGATGCTGAAAGGGGGGATATAAGTATGTTTTTTAGTACAGAAATATTCAGTGACACCACCTGGATCCCCTAAGGTTTAGGAGAGAGAGAGAGTTGTGGGAAAAATGAGAAAATCAGAAATGAGTAGAAAATGGTGGTCTTCTTCCAGTATATCCCTTTGTCATAAATATGTACCCTTGTGGCAACCTTTGCTAAAAACTTTATTTTTGATGGCAAAATATGGTTTCTAACCTAAAGGCAGTCCTCCGGTGCTTTTTATAGCCCCCTGACTTCCCCAGATTAAAAATTGCAAAGAACAAGCATTAAAACACAGACTTGATTCTACATGACAGGCGCTAAAATTGAGTTGAAACCGGATTTTCATAATAATTTTAGCAGCACTTAGTTCCTGAATGTCACTCTGATAACAACATAGTTTCAACTATGCTGCACCTCTAACCCTATTGAATGAGGTCTAATTGATATAAAAAGCAATCCAGTATTATAACAACTACACGTCCTGTCAGCCGTTCAGTAACCTCTTCCTTGTTAGAACATTCTTATAAGATAAATTAAGAGCACCTAGATAAACTGTATATAAGCTCATATTTCAAATGTTAAACATTATGTTCATTAAAGTAGGAGGTACTGCATCTTTAAGGAGAATATGCCAGATAGCCTGTGTAAACTGGATGCCTGTGCCACCTGCACCCACATCATCCAAGCTGGAGCTCTTAGGGGTAAAATAACTCAGGTAAAGATGTTAAATTAGATTTCATTATGAGAGCCTCTTAAAGGGTACAATTAATAAATCCTTTCTAACAAAAGAATCTATACGCTGGCTATGCATTCATAAAGGTCAGATGCCAAGGTAATGCATTCATTTAATGACTAATGTTGTTGCTAACATGGATGCAAATGTATGGACAATGATTGGCTCCCAGGACGACACACAAATAAAGCTAATCATTCATTAAAAGAAAACATGTGAGCATCCCTACAGTTTACAATGTAATTCAGATGCAACAGTAAATACTCATGGAAAAAAATATATATCTTTTTAGTAAATGCTTAAGAATATCATGTGCACAGTTTGATTTGTACGTTTCTACTGTAAATGCATATTTGGCTTAGCTTGCTCTGCTACCCAGATGCAAGTGCAGTGTGAATAAGTTCTCTCCTTCAAGCAGCCATCCTTGTCTGGAGGGGGGGATTAATATAAATAAACAGACAAGAATTACGCCGCGCAAACGCATTTCATTTTACAGCGTCTCTGACATGTCACTGGACAACATTGCATTGATATAAACACATCCTTAAAATTAACATCATCCATGGAAATTCCTTGCAGTGGTTTGCAAATTGAGTTGGGGGAGATTAGAAGGGTATACAAACAACACATTTGGCCTGTGAAACTTTTTAAAAATTGACTTGAGTTTTATTCACACCAGTCCTCCCACACTACTCAGCAAATGATTCAAAGCCTTCAGTGTGATTTCATCTGTGCAAGCTCTAATCCACTTACTTAATGAAATACATAATTAACATATTATAATTGCAGTAAAGATGGTTTTGACAGAAATCATTTCCCGTATCTAATACCATGGTAATTTAATCTGTTTCCCACTCCCTAACACGACCCACCGTGATTAAGTTTCATAAGATTTTTTTTCCCTGATTGATTGATTCGTTTGACGTGCTTAGTCCCTGCCAGAGTTGGCTTGTCAGTTTCTACAGAGACTTGTGATGTTGTGGCAGATGGTAACAGAGAAGCTGTCTCCCTGTGTGGTCCTTTTTCCCCCTCCTGCTTCTAAATACTCTTATAATCCAAATATAGTCAGCCTGAACTACTAAATTGTTTTATGTTTTATATGATGTCTTTGGGCTGTGAGCATTGCTCTTTACTTGAGAAAACAGGATGTGTTAAACTATTCAGTCTAAATCCTTATACTGACAATCAATTTGACAATAAAGCAACCCACACAGTTTCATCTATTTGATTTTTCCGTTAGTCTCTTTTGCCATAATTCCTCTTTTCTGTCACTCATATGTAAACAGTAACCTAAGTTGAAACAGGTCCATGTTACATGGAGAATTTTGTGGCTAAAATGTGCAGTGACATCAGCAGAAATATAAAAGCTTAAATATAAAATGATTCAAGAAAGATCACAAAATAAAACTATCAGAATAGACTATGGGGTAGATTTAACAAGGGCCGAATGGTGAACTGATTGTGTAATGATAAATGCCGACAGTGTATTTACCAATGTCTGTCCGATGTTTGTCGGACAGACATTGGTAAATCTACCCCCATAGGTGTAATATATACTTTTTTTTAAAGTTTTTATTTATACACCAACAAGACATCAAAGAAAGAAAAAAGAAAATATCATAGGTTAATTTCACATTTTCATCTCACCTCGCAGGGTGAATTACACATAATAAACCCAAATTTGGCTTTCATATTACTTAGCTCATTCTCCCCTGTCACTGAGGAAGAAGTTTCGGCACTTATACTGCGCTCTCACCTCACCACCTGCCCCCTTGACCCTATCCCCTCACAGCTACTCCCCTCCCTCTCTGCTACCCTCACGCCTATACTCACACACACTTTCAACCTCTCCCTCAGCACTGGTATATTTCCCTCATCGCTGAAACATGCACTGGTCACACCCATCCTCAAAAAAACTTCCCTTGATCCTACCTCCCCATCCAACTACCGCCCTATTTCCCTCCTCCCTCTTGCATCAAAGCTTCTTGAAAAACTAGTTTATGCACGCCTATCCCATTTCCTTACAATAAACTCCCTCCTTGACACACTGCAATCTGGATTTCGTCCCCATCACTCCACAGAGACAGGAATTGTTAAGGTTACCAATGACCTAGTTACAGCAAAATCAAAAGGCCACTTCTCTCTGCTTATCCTCCTTGATCTGTCCGCAGCCTTTGACATTGTCGACCACCTTCTTTTGCTCCAAATCCTCCAATCCTTCGGCCCTCTCGTGGCTCTCTTCCTGCCTGTCAAACCGTTCCTTTAGTGTAGCCTTCTCTGGGGCCTCCTCTGCCCCGTCATCACTTTCTGTCAGAGTACCGCAAGGCTCCGTCCTCGGTCCCCTTCTCTTCTCAATATACACGTCATCACTAGGTTCCCTAATAAAGTCCCACGGTTTACAATATCATTTGTATGCCGACGACACCCAAATCTACTTCTCTGCACCAGACCTATCTCCTTCCTTGCTAACCCGTGTCACTAACTGTCTTTCTCACATCTCTAACTGGATGTCCTCTCACTACGTCAAGCTAAATCTCTCCAAAACTGAGCTCTTTATTTTCCCCCCTTCCTCAAAACTCTCCACCCCCAATCTCTCTATAACTGTCGACAACTCCATCATTACCCCTACCCCGCACGCCCGATGTCTCGGGGTCACATTTGACTCAGATCTTTCTTTCACTCCTCACATTCAGTCCTTGGCTAAAGCCTGCCGCTTCCACCTTAAAACATCTCTAAAATTAGACACTTCCTTACACAAGACACAACTAAGATTTTAATCCACTCTCTCATTCTTTCCGCCTTGATTACTGCAATTCTGTCCTCTCTGGTCTCCCCACCTGCCGCCTAGCTCCTTTACAATCCATAATGAATGCCTCTGCCAGACTCATCTTCCTTACACGTCACTCTTCATCTGCTGCACCTCTCTGCCAATCTCTTCACTGGCTTCCTCTTGCCTCTAGGATCAAACACAAAATTCTCATTCTGACATACAAAGCCCTCAACTGCACTGCTCCCCACTACATCTCAGACCTTGTCTCCAGATACTCTCCCTCCCGTCCCCTTCGCTCTGCTCATGACCTCCTACTCTCCTCCTCTCTTGTCACCTTATCACACTCCCGTTTACAGGACTTCTCCAGACTGGCTCCCATCTTGTGGAACTCTCTGCCTCGCTCCACAAGACTCTCTTCTAGTTTTAAAAGCTTCAAGTGCTCCCTAAAGACTCTACTGTTCAGGGATGCATACAACCTACACTAACCTTTCCTAATACCAGTTCCTCTCCTTCATTGCTATCCCCTGAACCCCCTTAGCATGTAAGCCTAAGAGTCTAGCTGTTTGTAGATCACCTTCTTAAGAGCTGACTACAACAGAGCAACTCTTGGCAGGGCCTTCTACCCATTTGATCACTATAATTGTTTTGTTGTACTCCCCCTTTGTTTATATTGCTGCGGAATCTGTTGGCGCTCTACAAATAACCGATAATAATAATAATAATAATAAAAATATTCCATAAATTCATTACACCTCGCAGGGTGCTTTAGATATCAACGGAGACAGTTATATTATTATTATATTATTACATAGGTCTATTAACCTAAACAAACAAAAGAAATAGTAAGCCTGCCCCATGTTCCATACCCCTTACCATGGGGTGAACCTATCTGACGAAAAAGTATTAGCAGGTATATCTGATAATACAGCATTAGCCTAATCCTCATACTTAGAGAAAAAACGAGAAGATATAACCAAACTATTTTTTATCATAAATCGTAATACTGTTGGAGGGTTTTACCTTTTTCCTTCCCCTTCCATTACAAAACAAAACAAGATAAAATGAGACAAGACAAAACAGAACAAAATGAAACAAGACAAAAATATGACAAAACCAGAAAAAAAAAGAAAAAGGAAACATTTCCCCTCTCTCTCCCCCCGCGGGACCAATGCGTCCCCCCGCACCCACCACCTCCCCTTGACCACTACCACTTCTTCTTTTCACTGTTTTTATCCAGAAGAAACAAGAACAGGGAAATCATAACCACTCTACTGGCAGTTTACCTGTTTGTTTCCAGGCCTCAAAAAAGGTTGTTTTTTAAGGATAGATATAAATTGTTGTTGTATTGCCGAAGGAAAAGTTTTCATTGGACCTAACCACTTATAAATATACTTCTCCATGCTTCCCTTAGAGTTATTGTCCATATAATACTGTTCTAGGATTATTGTATTAGCAATCATAGCTTTTAAAGTTTCAAAGATAGTGCGTCCCTGGCCTTCCAATTCAGCAGAATTAAATTACGTCCAATCATAATTATTGTATTAATTGTATTATATTGTTTGTTTCTTTTGTAGTTAAACAGAAAAAATATACCTTGTGGACTTATAATAAATTATTGTTCGAATCTTTTGGATAGCCAGTAATTCACTCTATTACAAAACTGTTTACTTTTCTGGCAATCCCAGAAACAATGTAATAAATCTGCATTAGGATTACTACATTTTGTGCAAACACATGTATCCTCCCAGGCCCATTTTTTAAGCTGTACAGGTGTTATATACACCCTGTTTAAGAGCTTACAATGTGATTCCCTCCATGAAACTATAGACATTGCTTTTTGTACTAGCCTAAAACTACCTTCAATCTCTTCAATAGTAACAGATGGAAAATCTTTTTTCCATCTCATCAATAGACTATTTAAATGTTTCTGGTTGAGTAAGATATTGTACATAAGGGAGATAGAGTATTTACCTTGCTTATAGATATTAATAGCCAAACTGACATCTCCCAATTTCTAATCTGCTTAAGTTTTCCGTAGTAATGTCTCAATTGTAGGTAGGCAAAGAAGCTATGCTTTTGTAGGGAAAATTCATTTTGTAACTCTGCAAAGGATTTAACTACATCTAAAGTTTCTTCCCTTATTTGTACCACATTTTGAAGGCCTTTATTAAAACAGATTTTAAAGATTTTAAAGGCAATCCCAGCTAGGAATTGTGGATTCACACAAATTGGCAGATATTTAGATGATTTGGAATTAATATTTAATTATTTGCACAATTTGTGCCAAGCCAATATAGGTTGAAAAAATATCCTCATCTTGGCTATTCGCTTGGGCATTTCTTTTTTAGGGAGATGTAGTAGTGCCTTTAAGGAGAATGGTATCACTATCCCTGACTCTAACTGCAAATTAGATGTGTATTATTTTTCTGTGTTACAGTCTAAGATAAGTTTACTTAAAGATACTAGTTTATAGTATCTAAGCTTAGGGAGCGCTAATCCACCTACTTTAACGTGTAAGCTAAGCTTATCAATAGAGATCCGATTACGCCTCTGTTTCCAAATAAATCTCACCGTTATCCTATTAAAAAAGTAACATCTTTAACCTTAATCATAATAGGTAGATTTTGCAGTAAATATAGTAGCTGCGGGGAAAAGATAGTTTTAACCATAGAGATCCGCGCTATGAGTGAGATAGGTAGCATCATCCAGTTATCTAGATCTTTTTTGTATTTTTCAAAAAATTGTATAAAGTTTAACTTGTACCAGACCGCTGGGTCTTTATGGATTTTTAATACCTAAATAGTTTAATATTTCTACTGTTTTAAAGGGACAGGTATATCTTGTAGACTTCCAACAATCCATAAAATTTCTGATTTATCTAGATTAATTTTATATCCTGAAAAGGAACCAAACTGCTCTGCAAGTATTAAAAATTGCTGAATTGAGTTATCAGTATCACTTAGAAATAATGATAAATCATCCGCAAAGAGTGTAAGAACAGATTTAACTCACCCAATCCTGATCCCTAACAGTTCCTGACGTAGTCTAATTGCAAAGGGTTCTAGTGCTAAATTGAACAAAAGGAGTGACAGGGGACAGCCCTGTCTAGTGCCTTTCTCTAGTATAATATCATTAGTAATCTCAGAGTTAACTAACAAATTTGAAATCGGGCTATGATATATTGTTTGTATTAGATTTACAAAATTTCCCTTAAATCCGAATTAGGAGAGTGAGGTAAACAAATAGTCACAATTTAAAAGGTCAAAGGCCTTTTCGGCATCAACAGCTAATAGTGCTAGATTCAATTTGTTGAGGTGGTGGACAGCAATCATCCCAATCGTATACGATCTGGATGATTGACACCCCATGCTAGCGGCCGATTGGCCGCCAATGTGCAGGGGGCGGCATTGCTCAAGCATTTCACTAGAAATGCTTGTGCAATGTTAAATCTAAAGCTAAATGAAGATGGCTTGACTCCATAATCACTTTAGATCTGCCCAACACCAGCCAACAACCTCTTGATTCCTTCCTTTAAACTAAGGTTTAATACTTTGAGCCCATTCTTTTAAATGGACACCATTTCTCAAGTAGTGCTGACTAGTCCAGTCATGTTCTAAAGTTATAACACCACCCCTAAACTGTTATCTAGTTAGAAAATATTCCATTTTATGTACACCATTCCATCTAGTAAGTGTATTTAGCACATTTTCTCAGGCCATTCACCCATCTAGATCTCAATTGCACAATTGCCCTTTTGAATCTATGCTGGAGAAAGATGAAGCTGCATAGCCTCTTAGCATGCTAATTTGAAAGGATCACATGCCATACTCCTAAGCCATAGTGATGCCATTCATACTAAGGGATCGATTACATTCCTTTAGAAAAATAAATATCTAACAATTGTATATAGACATTTAAAAGTCTTGGGGTTTTGTAGATAAATCGGTTGATACATTTTTCTAAAGGAGTGTGATGATCCCTTAAATTAATACCATCTTAGAGTAATTTTCAATTGTCATCTTCAACATGGTGAATGTACCAAGAAAGGTCAAGCAGAAACACTGATGAACAAAATGATAGGGACAAGTTAAAGAAAAACTTGAATTAATATTGAAATGAGAAAAAACTGTTATAAGAGCAGTAAGGTCATTAAAGGGACATAAAACCCCACAAAATTATTTAATGATTTAGACAGAGCATGCGATTTTAAACAAATTTCCTATTTACTCCTCTTATCTAATTTGCTTCCTTCTCTTTGTATACTTTTTTGAAAATCATACCTAGGTAGGCTCAGGAGCAGCAATGCATTTCTAGGAGCTAGCTGCTGATTGGTAGCTGCACGTATATCACTGTTGCCATTAGGTCACCCAATGTATTCAGATAGCTCCCAGTAATGCATTTCTGCTCCAGCCACAAATGATACAATGGGCCCCATGTACTAAGCGGCAGGTGGACAGCTTCTCAACTCACAAAGCTGTCCGCCCACCTTTGCTACACACATGGGCAGTGGATCTGATGATCCGCTTGCCTGTATGTATCATTACACACTCATCAGATTGATCTGAATCACTGTACTAACCCTAGCTAAGCTTAAAAGCTGTGTAATACAGTGATGCTATGGTGTAAAGGGAAGTCTGCCTTAAAAAGCAGACTAAAAATAAAAAAGTGAGTCATTGTGACCCTCATTTGCATATATTACCCAGAATCCTTTGCTGCATTGAAAACAGTGTATTCAGAGAGTTTATGTGGGAAAAGCAAGCTGACTTGCCTAGATTTGTAAATGGGTAGCACAATTAGTTATTTTTGTATTTAGTGGAGGATTTTAAACTCACTTTCGCCTCCCCACAATTTTAATTGTTGTTATATGGATGTATATACATATATGTATGTATATACATACATATATGTATGTATATGTATATACATATATACATATAGGTATGTATATACATATATAAACATTTAAACATAAATAAACATTATTAAACATATATTCAAATGTTTATATACATATATACACATATGTATGAATATATATACATTATAGTAATTTCTATTCAAATACCTTGTCATATACCTTATACCTTTTAACTCTTTTAACTTTTATTTTTAATATTTATATGATTAATTGTTATTAGGTCATTTATATGAGTGTAACACTTTATTTTAATGCTTTTATGTTGTGTTTAATGCAACTTATTTTTTAGCCCTAACCCTTTATTTGAGGTCTACAGTCAATATTGCATGTGCCGCTTGTGATCTAGCCTATATCTGCTGACACAAAAAACATAATATAGTTAAAGGGACAGTCAACACCAGAATTTTTGTTGTTTTAAAAGATAGATAATCCCTTAATTACCAATTCCCCAGTTTTGCATAACCAACACAGTTATAATTATACACGTTTTACCTCTGTAATTACCTTGTATCTAAGCCTCAGCAGACTGCCCCCTTATTTCAGTTTTTTTGACAGACTTGCATTTTAGGCAATCAGAGCTGTCTCCATGGTAAAATCATGTGCATGAGCTCAATGTTTTCTATATGAAACACGTGAACTAATGCCCTCTAGTAGTGAAAAACTATCAAAATGCATTTAGATTAGAGGCGGCCTTCGAGGTCTAAGAAATTAGCATATGAACCTCCTAGATTTAGCTTTCAACTAAGAATATAAACAAACAAAGCAAAATTGGTGATACAAGTAAATTGGAAAGTTGTTTAAAATGACATGCCTTATTTGAAACATGAAAGTTTTTTTTGGACTTGACTGTCTCTTTAATTATAAAGTGGGTATTGAAAATAATCACTTGCTTGAATTAATCACATTTTGTTGCTTTGCAGCCTGACATAAAGACAGACACAGTTTTTGTTTATCCAGTTGTAATTACTCAGTGCAACTTATAACATCCAACTGAAAGATATAGCACCAACATGTCAGGCAAAAATAGACAATTCAAAAACAGAAACACTGAGTTGGAAAAAGGATCACCCCCTTGTGTCAATATTTTGTTGAACCACCTTTTGCTTTAATTTAATCCTTTAGTCTATTGGGATATTTCTCTACTAACTTTGTACATCTAGACTGTGCAATATTTGCCCACTCTTCTTTACAGAACTGCTCCAATTCCATTACATTTGATGGTGACCATTTGTGGACTGCAGTCTTCAAGCCATGCATAAGATAGGGTTTAAGTCTGGGCTCTTACTAGGCCATGCAAGGACGTTCACCTTTTTCTCCTTTAACCACTGTGTGGTCATTTTTGCGGTGTGCTTTGGGTCATTGTCATGTTGGAAGGTAAACCTTCTTCCCATTGACAACTTCCTGGCAGAGGGCAGCAGATTTCCCTCAATAATTTGACTGTATTTTGCCCCATCCATTATTCCCTCTATCCTGACAAGTGCTCCAGTGCCTGCTGCAGAAAAACACCCACATAACAGGATATTATCACCTCCATGTTTTACTGTAGGTATGGTGTTATTTGGATGGTGAACTGTATTGGATTTCCTCCAGACATATCGTTTGTTGTTGAGGTCAAATTATTAAATTTTAGTCTCATCTGACCAAAACACCTTTTTCCATGTGGCCTTAGAATCTCCTAGGTGTGTTATGGCAAAGTTCAGCCGTGACTGCATGTGGCCTTTCTTGAGGAGTGGCTTTTTTCTTGCAACCACCCCAATACAAGCCACATTTGTGGATAATTTGTGATAAATCCCTGCAACTGCTTAAGAGTTGCTGTGGGCCTCCTGGTAGCCTCTCTGACCAGTTTCCTCCTGGCCCTTGTATCCAGTTTGGAGCGATGTCCTGATGTCCTGATCCAGAGAGGGCCTGTGTTGTACCAAATACATTCCACTTTTTAATAATAGACTTCACTGTGCTTCTCTAATATTTTCTTGTATCCATCTCCTGACTTGTGCCTGTCCACTTGTAATAATAAATGTAAATAATTATTGTAGATATACAAAAATGTTCTAAAAAAAACCCACTATAGAATATATATATATATATAACATATCATTTATCAGCACTACAAACACTTATCAAGAGTTAACCATATATTAAACAATGTGTTACTTATAAATACACTGTTTCAAGTGCACAGTAGTGGTAAAGATAAAATATAAAAAGAAAAAGCAACAGACCACTATATCAAGCAACAGGTTATTTACTCACAGTGAGTTTGTCAAATTGTTTAAAAGTTCAGCGGTACAATGCTGTTACACAATAACCAACCAATTCAGGAAGGTATTTGTAATCCAGTATTGGTAATGGAAGTTTTCGCAGATAAGACAATACTGCCAATTCGGTCAGCCTCCCATATAGCCCCAAACAGGTAGTCACCTTAGAGTATAACACAGCAATTTACACTGATTTTATATATTATATAAATATATATATATACAGTTATTATAACTGTTCCGCAATGCCACCCCCTGCAATCGGCCGCTAGCAGGTGGTGTCAATCAGCCTGATCCTATAGGATCAGGCGGATTGCAGACCGCAGCCTCAGAGGCAGCGGACCAGTTGTGGAGCAGCGGTCTTAAGATATAACTGCTGTTTCCGGCTAGCCTGGAGGCTCGCGCGGAAACAGGGGCATCAATCTCCATTCGGAGCTTGATAATTCGGCCCCTATAAAACTTCATTATAAAAATTAATATTGCATAAATATGCTTTTTACATGTTTTCATCTACTTAAAGTGAATGTAAAGTTGAATGAATAAGTGCCCGGTTTTTAAAAATACCATTAAAAACAGGGGCACTTTCATTCATGAAACTTTATATTGCAGCGTATTTTTAAAAATACTTACCTTTTCTTCAGCAAAGCCAGATCGGCGATCGCCTGCTCACAGCTCCCCTGTACTTACGTCAGCAATGACAAAACCAGCTTCCTCTAATCATGGCATGCACCCCAGAGCGTCCATCTCATGATGCCACACCGTGATTGGAGGAAGCCGGTTTCGTCATTGCTGTGCTAAGTACAGCATAAGAAACGGCCGGGGGATCGCCGCTTTGCTGAAGAAAAAGGTCAATATTTGTAAAAATACACTGCAATGTAAAGTTTCATGAATGAAAGTGCCCATGTTTTTAATATTATTTTTAAAAACAGGGTACTCATTCATGAAAGTTTACATTCACTTTAACTGCAAAGGACTCCAATGCACTTATGTATGTGTATATATGTATACATATGCATTTATGTGTTTTTTTATGTGTATATGCATTTATGTGTTTATATGTGTATATGTATTTATGTATTTATATGTGTATATGCATTTATGTGTTTATATGTGTATATGTATTTATGTGTTTATATGTGTATATGCATTTATGTGTTTATATGTGTATATGTATTTACGTGTTATATGTGTATATGCATTTATGTGTTTATATGTGTATATGTATTTATGTGTTTATATGTGTATACTGTATATATTTATGTGTTGATATGTGTATACTGTATGTATTTATGTGTTTATATGTGTCTATAAATAACAGTTATAAGTATGGCTAGAAGCCAAAACTTGTAAGCTATTCTTGTTAAGGCGGATTTGTTGATGCAGCCCGTCCTATCATGCTGTCTTTTTTTAAGGAAACTACAATACTGAAATAAAAGTTAAGTTTTAGGTGTCAATTTACTAATGTGCGAACGGACATGATACGATGTATAATGTCCGCTGCACATCGATAAATGCCGACAGCATACGCTGCCGTCATTTATCATTGCACCAGAAGTTCTTGTGGACTGCTTGTGCAATACCGCCCCCTGCAGATCCGTGGCCAATCGGCCGCTAGCACGGGTGTCAATCAACCCGATCGTATTTGATCGTGTTGATTTCTGTCCGCCGCCTCACAGCAGGCTGACAGGTTATGGAGCAGCAGTCTTTAGACGGGGCATCAAGTTCCGTACGCAGCTTGATAAATTGACCCCTTAAAGTGCTCCTCTCATTCCCCTTTAATTTTGCTTATAAATACATGTATACACATACATACATCTGTACACATGTATAGACATTTATATATAAATACATTTACGTACATCTTTAGAGATGTACATGTATGTATATGTATGTATTTCTATGTTAAAGATAGTGTTATTATGAGTGTAACTGAACTTTGTAATGTATTTTTGTTACACTTTTTTGTTTTGCAAAACAGTTAACCAGAGCCCTGAGGACGCACTAACACGACTAGCGTTAATTTGAACTGCATTCAAGCGATCGCATTTACTTTCAACTTGTAAAAACAGCGCAATTTAACCTGAGTACAAACGAATGCGAAAACCTGATGTATATGTATACAAGAAACCCTTCAATTTAACACTGAAAATTCAATTTTATATGAATCCATAATTCCTGCACATATCGCTATCAATATGACTTCACAATACCTACTTACATTTGATACGTTATAACATTCTACTGTCTTGGAATTCCACAGTCGCATCTTATCATCACCATTTTTAACTGTAGAGGTCCTAAACACTAAATTGTGCTATTTTTATTGCAAAACTAACTGGACATCATTCTCATACTTGTGTCCATCTGTACTACACACAGCCTGCATTACTTAACACCCAAGCAAGTGTAAGTGGATGTTTTGGAAGCAACAATGTACAAATTCACATTTAGTATTCAATCAGCCAAATCCTAATGCATCTCTACGTTACCTAAATTTCATGCAAAGACATAGCTGGATGTAATACCTGCTGGAGCAGAAACTAGCCTGTGGCCCCATTCCTTCTGTCCCACACCTCAGCAGCGAGCCATCCAAATCACTTCTTACATTGCATTACACATTTCTCTAATTTCAGTATATCAAAATCTTATATACTGTGTAATGTTTAAGTAAGCGTAATAAATAAGAAACTAATTATTTGCTTTATTTATTTTGTCTGCTTGTCCTATAATTTAGTTGTGAAAATTGCGGGTTTTTTTACGTGCCCTAGAGAGGTTGGCGTTTAGCCTACAGGGTTAAGCAGACTGACATTGCATGATCAGGGAACAGGCTCATTTATATCTGTTTCTAATTTGCCGCAGCAGAGGAGATAAGATAAACAAGGTGTATTTCTGTAGACTGCTACATAATGTATATTTTTCTCACAAAATTACAGTTTACTGCTCATAATAAATACATATATATGTGTGTGTGTGTGTATTTAAAATAGTGGTGTAAGTTTTATTGTAATATCTAAGTTTTTTTCACAGCAGATATATTTTTTAGGAATTATTGTCTGTGCTATGATTTACCCCCTCCAGATTATACATCTGCATCAGTGCTTTAAAAGTCTGTTCTGTATTCCAGCTTACTTATATATAAATATGAAAATGAACAAACAATGCACTTTAGCTATCGCATCATGGTCAGCTCCACTATAAACATTCTGTCTGGCAGGGAGGGGAAGGAAGGCGCTTCTTTGTGAGTGGCAAGTGTATATGTACATCACCACATCAAGTGCCAATATGTTATGGGGCTGCGGTAACAATCTGGAGTCTCCTGGGATCTCTTCTGCAGTTCAAGTGAGTATCAGACAGAGAGAAAACAATTTCTGGTGCCAATAATGCAGCAAGATGAAAAATGTTTTAATATTTGAAGCTGCTTTATGGCAGAAGCAATGACAGTGATTGAGTCAATGTCAGCTTTTTCCCTTTAAATGTCATATTTCGTCTATGAATTTTTTCTGCTCTGGAGGCATACAAGCCTGATTCAGACTGTTTGCAGCCATTGATCATTGATTTTAGTCTAAATGGAATGCTTGCCAGAAGACAAGAAATTTTAGAATTTATTACGATTTCTTTATGAGGCACTTTTAACTCAGCTGTTCTCATTACAGCCTTTCACAATGTTAGTTATTTTTCTTTGCATGTAATAGGATTTGTAAAGGTTTCATACAGAACTTGGAATCTAAAATACTATTGAGCCATATTGCACAAAGGAATTAACAGTTCACATATCGGGCAATTTTCAAATACTACAGGGCAACATTTGTATTGAATTTCCAGGAGCAGGCTCATCATTTATTTTTAATATAAGCTTCAGTTTCTGGAGGGGTTTAACTGAACAAACACTAATTCAATTGCATCTGATGAATATGCTTACTAGATAATAATACATCGTAAGTACACAATTGTCAAAATAAGTAGGCCTGTGCTGTAGGAATTATCCATTAAACAGCAGAATATCCTAAAGGATCATGTTTTACCACTGATGGGCAGGAAAGACAGAGTTTTAATAGCTTATCTCTGACGATACAGTGACATTTTTCTAAAGGATGCTGAGCAAAAGTGGTTAAAGGTTATATTACATATTAACATTTAAGATATTCCCATGCTTATATGCAAATGATTATTTTTCATTTAGTGCAAAAGAAGCCATTTACGATTATTCGCTAAGCTAAATGTTTTTTCGCTTCTGATGTGTTGCTTTTGGCTTAAGTTTAATTCAAGCAGGTATGTTCACTCTTGGCAGTGTTGTCTGACATTCAAGCTTTATTACTGTGCCATGTGCCCAGGGATTGTGAATTATAGTTAGTATCAGTCTTGGCCTACTAAAGGCATCATTCAACCTTGTTGATTATAGAACTTACTTTGAAGATGGACCTGCAGAACAGATAATGTTTATATATGGCATCAAAATATGTTGCTGACCAGACAAAGAGAAAGCCACAAGAGGAAATAGGTGAGACAAAGATAAATTGGCTCAGAAATATAAAATGTTTCAAACTCAGAAATTAAAACTGTACTTTTAGCAGATATTTCTGACTTTTGGAGCTTCCAAATTTTCTTTCATGTAATGTAATAAGATATTTTTCAACAGATGTAGGAAAATCAATCAAAAGATCATGAAATAATACATACTGTAAATGCTGTCCTGCATATCAGGTATGTCATTGTTTTCTCCACTCCATGCCAATATTGGTCCAAATTACAAATGGCTCACTAATGCAATTAGCAATATCACTGAACAGTTCTAACATTAGTGCATCACTTGATATTTCTGACATTAATCTAGCGCACCCTTTTTCAATGGATATTGCGACCGAGCTAAATAGCACTCATATTGCAAGTTGAAAGTTATAGGTTGTGCTTGAGCAAAAGCTGAAACTGCGCTAGAATATTTAGTGTGACTTGTGTAAGGGTTAATTTTTTTTCACAAAACACATCCGAATATTAAAATAAACGATTACACTCATATTTACACCTTTTAATAAAATTATCATTTTAATATATATGGCAAAGTTTTAGACGGGAAGGGAATGCATTTCTATTGTGTACAAAAAAATCAATAGTTTAATTATGATATCTAGCAGTAAATTCTAAAGCAGAAACTTGATCCTCTATCTTCAAGCAGAGTAACTCCATGAGGCATATTTATCAAGCTCCGTATGGAGCTTGATGCCCCGTGTTTCTGGCGAGCCTGCAGACTCACCAGAAACAGCAGTTATGAAGCAGCGGTCACAAAGACCACTGCTCCATAACCTGTCCGCCTGCTCTGAGCAGGCGGACAGACATCGCCGGAAATCAACCCGATCGAGTATGATCGGGTTGATTGACACCCCCCTGCTGGCGGCCTATTGGCCGCGAGTCTGCAGGGGGCGGCGTTGCACCAGCAGCTCTTGTGAGCTGCTGGTGCAATGCTGAATATGGCGAGCGTATTGCTCACCGTATTCAGCGAGGTCTGTCGGACCTGATCCACACTGTCGGATCAGGTCCGACAGACCTTGATAACTAGAGGCCAATGGATTCAATGTCACCCTTCCACACAATAAACAAATCACCAATATAGCAAAACCATGCCAAACAGTTATAGAATTTAGGATCAGCATACACTATATGTTCCTCCACTCCATCCATAAAAAGGCATGCATATGAAGGGGCGACATTAGAACCCTTCAAGGTAAGCCGCAACTGAAGAAAGAACTTGACGAAAATGGAAAAATAATTATGAGTTAAAACTAACTCCAAACATTCCATAAAAAAAACAAAATCACTGGTAAATAAGTCAATTTTTTCAATTTAGATAGAACGTCCCAGGTGTCCTATTGGCTGATTTGAATCTTCAAACTCAAATCAGCTAATAAAATAAAAGGAAAAGGCTTTCATTCTATTGGCTAATTTGAATTTGAAGATTCAAATCAGCCTGTAGGAATGTAAGGGTACCCCTATATAAAAAGGGTACCTCACATTCACTATTAAGTGTGTGGCTGGAGACCGCATGAAGAGGACCTCCGTGTTGAAGGTTTGAAGAGGAGGACTGATGTCACCGCCCCCATCGCCGCCGACCTCTCCGCTGCCACCAGGATAAAGTTAGAAGATGGACCTCCGCTGGGATAAAGATGAATGAAGATGGAGAGCTTGATGAAGATGGAGTGCCGCCCATCATCATAGGTGAGTAACAACTTTGGGGTTAGTGTTATTTTTTTCCCATATTTTTGGGGGTGTTTTTTTTCTAGATTAAGGATTTTATTTTTTTTGGGCAGCAAAAGAGCAATGGGTAATTTAGGATTTTTTTGTTTTTTTTTTGTGGAGGGGGGGGTTGGGGGGAGGGGGTTGTAATGTTAGAGAGGGTATTTTTTCTATTTGATTTTTTTCAACAAAATTGCTGTTTGCTTTAGGGCAATGCCCTACAAAAGGAGCTTTTATGAGCTATTGCTTGTTTATTAGAGTATTTTTTTATTTTAGGGTTGTTTTTTAAAGGGGTATTAGAATAGGATTAAATATTTTTTTGGATAATTACTTTTTTATTTTCTGTAATGTTAGTTTTTTTTATTTGTAATGTTAGGATTTTTTATTTTTGTAATGTTAAGGGGTTTTATTTTTGGGTAATGTTAGGGGTTTTTATTTTTGGTAATGTTAGTTTTTTATTTTTGGTAATGTGAGTTTTTTATTTTTAGTAATGTTATTTTTTAATTTTTTTACTGGTATTATTTTGTAATTTTTGTGTATTTTAATTTGGGTAAGGTTTGGGGGTATTAGGTTAGGGGGTTTAGATGTTAGTTTTTGACTTTGCATTGTGGGGGACTGTCGGTTAAGGGGTTAATAGTTTTATTTAGTGTTTGTGATGTGAGGGGATGGCAGTTTAGGGGTTAATAATTTTATTTAGTGTTTGTGATGTGGGGGGATGGCGGTTTAGGGGTTAATAGTTTTATTTAGTGTTTGCGATGTGGAGGGATGGCAATTTAGGGGTTATTCATTTTGTTTAGTGTTTGCGATGTTGGGGGCATGGCGGTTTAGGATTTTTGCACATTTTGGGTTACCGCTAGTGCAAAATACATTTTTTTTTCAACGGAACCTGAAAAGCGCAAAAAGCTTAACACTAGAGTATAGTATATTATAGTATAGTACACTACTTATCTTATGTGTCTGAGTTAAAAAACAAGTTGTTTGTTTAAAACTTTTTAAAAGTTAAAAGTTTTAATTTTAAAAATGTATTAACCCCTTTGTTGCATAGCTAAGCGGCTGCTGGCTTTGCACTTAGTAACTTAAATGGTTTTTTTCAAGATTCAGATAGAGGAAGAGCATACATTTGTAAGCAAATTTGTATTTTATTTCTATTACCAATTTTGCTTCTTTATCTTAGTATCCTTTGTTAAAGGTGCAGCAATGCACTACTTGGAGGAAGCTATCTAAAAGATGCATAAATGTCCCTTTTACCGCTTAAAGGACCAGTCAACACATTCGATTTACATAATCAACAAATGCAAGATAACAAGACAATGCAATAGCACTTGGTCTGAACTTCAAATGAGTAGTAGATTTTTTTATAACAAATTTCAAAGTTATGTATATTTCCACTCCCCTTGTACCATGTGATAGCAATCAGCCAATCACAAATGCATATACGTATAGTCTGGGAATTCTTGCACATGCTCAGTAGGATCTGGTGACTCAAAAATTGTAAATATAAAAGACTATGCACATTTTTTTTAATGGAAGTAAATTGGAAAGTTGTTTAAAATTACATGCTGTATCTGAATCATGAAAATGTAATTAAACCTGAGTGTCCCTTTAAGAACAGGGAATTTCAAATAAAAACTTCCCCATAAGACCAGAGAATTTTAAGCATTTTTGCTATCACTCCATTTAAACAAAATTAGATCCTTGTTATTTTTTATTTACTTAACAAAACTATATATATATTTATATTTATTTATTTAGCAGACAACCCAAGGTATTGATCTGGGCCCATTTTGGTATATTCCATGCCATTCTTTCACCGCCAAATGCGATCATATTAAAAAAATAGTTAACTTTTTGACAAACTTTTGGTTTCTCACTGAAATAATTTACATGCCGCTTGTGCATCAAATATGGATGTGAAAGCTTCTCTGGGGTCCCCTTTGTTCAGAAACAGCAGACATGCATGGTTTTGCCATTGTTTTTGGTAATTAGAAGGCTGCTAATTGCTGCAGCACACCACACTCCTAAAATTTCTGTAGTCTAGCATGTTAAACTGACAGGGGAAATTTAAAAGGATTAGAACATGAAAGCACTTGTTTATAAGTTGTCCACTGCTTTGTCTAACTTCGTGTATAACTCAAAAACACTAATAAAGTCCACACAGCAAATGCCTTGCCATCTACTTTCTGACAAGCTAGGGAAATCCAATTTATGGGTAATAGCAGTCACATGGTCATAATTAGCAGAGATCATAAATTAAGGCATAAAACACAGGGCCTAAACAAACAATGGAGATGGAACCTTCTCATCACAAGTGGAAAAAAAGATGCAGGAAAGTTTAATCTACACAAAAGGTAATAAAATAACATACCATAGAATTAAGACACACATAGAACACTCCAAAAATAATTCTCTCAACTCAACAACACAACAGATACAAATAACCTAACTAACACCTAGATTACGAGTTGTGCGTTCGTGTTTTAACGCTGAAAAAAATGTCAATTTCAGCATTAAAACAGCACTGCAGCCATTACAATTCTTGTCGGTATAGCTGTACAGCAAGCCTTTTATCCTGTAACGCAACATCAGTCCCGCACACGTAAAAATTATGTTTTTTCATGGGACTTCCATAGCGCTGCTATTACAAGTTTTGCGGTGAGGCTAAAAAGCTTGCGTTGCAGCCTATACCGTCAATATCCATTTTGCAATCTAAAACCAGTAGTTATGCGTTTTAGGCTACAAAACTGTTGCATAAAACTCATAACTTAACTGCTACAAAGTACACTAAAAACCCATAAACTACTTTTTAACCCCTAAACCGCCGCCCTCCCGCATCGCAAACACTATTTAAATATTATTAACCTGCCGTTCACCCACATCGCCCCCCCATGCTAATGTTATTAAGCCCTAATTCCGCTGCCACTATAATAAACCTATTAACCCCTAAACCGCAAACCCCCCACAATGAAATATGCTAAATAAACCTAATAACCCCTAAATTGAGCTCGCATTCTATTGGCTGATCGGAACAGCCAACAGAATGCGAGCTCAATCTGATTGGCTGATTGTATCAGCCAATCCGATTGAACTTGAATCTGATTGGCTGATTCAATCAGCCAATCAGATTTTTCCTACCTTAATTCCGATTGGCTGATAGAATTCTATCAGCCAATCGAAATTCAGGGGACGCCATCTTGGATGACGTCATTTAAAGGAACCTTCATTCGGACTTAGGACGTTGTTAGAAGAGGATGGATCCGCGTAGGCTGCTTCAAGATGGTCCCGCTCCGCGCCGGATGGAAGAAGATAGAAGATGCCGCTTGGATGAAGATGTTTGCCGGTCCGGATCTCCTCTTCTTGCCGGATAGGATGAAGACTTCGGAGCCTCTACTGGACCTCTTCTTGCCGGATAGGATGAAGACTTCGGACCCTCTTCTGGACGGATCGTGATACCCGGCGTGGTGAAGACAAGGTCTTCAGGGGCTTAGTGTTAGGTTTTTTAAGGGGGGTTTGGGTTAGATTAGGGGTATGTGGGTGATGGGTTGTAATGTGGGGGGGTATTGTATGTTTTTTTACAGGCAAAAGAGCAGAATTATTTGGGGCATGCCCCGCAAAAGGCCCTTTTAAGGGCTGGTAAGGTAAAAGAGCTGTAAAATATTTATTTTAGAATAGGGTAGGGCATTTTTTTATTTTGGGGGGCTTTATTTTTTTAGGGGGCTTAGAGTAGGTGTAATTAGTTTAAAATTCTTGTAATCTTTTTTTATTTTTTGTAATTTAGTGTTTGTTTTTTTTGTAATTTAGTGTTTGTTTTTTTTGTAATTTAGTTTAGTTGATTTAATTGTAGATAATTGTAGGTAGTTTATTTAATTAATTTATTGATAGTGTAGTGTTAGGTTTAATTGTAACTTAGGTTAAGATTTATTTTACAGGTAATTTTGTAATTATTTTAACTAGGTAACTATTAAATAGTTATTAACTATTTAATAGCTATTGTACCTAGTTAAAATAAATACAAAGGTGCCTGTAAAATAAATATTAATCCTAAAATAGCTACAATATAATTATTATTTATATTGTAGCTATATTAGGGTTTATTTTACAGGTAAGTATCTAGATTTAAATAGGAATAATTTATTTAATAAGATTTATTTTATTTCATTAGATTTAAATTATATTTAATTTAGGGGGTTGTTAGGGTAAGGGTTAGACTTAGCTTTAGGGGTTAATACATTTATTAGAGTAGCGGCGAGATCCGGTCGGCAGATTCGGGGTTAATACTTGAAGTTAGGTGTCGGCGATGTTAGGGAGGGCAGATTAGGGGTTAATACTATTTATTATAGGGTTTTTGAGGAGGGAGTGAGGCGGATTAGGGGTTAATACATTTATTATAGTAGCGGTGAGGTCCGGTCGGCAGATTAGGGGTTAATAATTGTAGGTAGGTAGCGGCGACATTGGGGGGGGGGCAGATTAGGGGTAATAAATATAATGTAGGGGTCGGCGATGTTAGGGGCAGCAGATTAGGGGTACATAGGGATAATGTAGGTTGCGGCGGTGTGCGGTCGGCAGATTAGGGGTTAAAAAAATTTAATAGAGTGGCGGCGATGTGGGGGGGGCCTCGATTTAGGGGTGCATAGGTAGTTTATGGGTGTTAGTGTACTTTAGAGCACAGTAGTTAAGAGCTTTATGAACCGAAATTAGCCCAGAAAGCTCTTAACTCCTGGCTTTTTTCTGCGGCTGGAGCCTTGTCGTTAGATTTCTAACGCTCACTTCAGCCAAGACTCTAAATACTGGCGTTAGAAAGATCCCATTGAAAAAATAGGATACGCAATTGACGTAAGGGGATCTGCGGTATGGAAAAGTCGCGGCTTGAAAGTGAGCGTTAGACCGTTACCTACAAGACTCTAAATACCAGCGGTAGAACAAAACCAGCGTTAGGACCCCCTAACGCTGGTTTTGCCGGTTAACGCAGAGCTCTAAATCTAGGCGTTAAGTTTTTTTTTATTTCACAGGTAAATTTGTATTTATTTTAACTAGGTAGACTAGTTAGTAAATAGTTATTAACCATTTACTAACTACCTAGTTAAAATAAATACAAACTTATCTGTCAAATAAAACCTAAGCTGCCTTACACTAAAACCTAACATTACAAAAATAAAAAACATTAGAATTACAACAACAACAAAAAAACTACCATTACAAAAAAATAACAAACAAAATTATACAAAATAATAAAAATTATTCCTATTCTAATACCCTTTTAAAAAAATAAAAAAAAAACACCCCAAAATAAAAAAGCCTAATCTAAAATAAACTACCAAGGGCCTTTAAAAGGGCCTTTTGTAGGGCATTGCCCTAAAGTTAATAGCTCTTTTGCTACAAACTAAACAAACAGCCCCTAACAGTATACAAACCCCACCCCACAAACCCACAAAATAAAAATAAAGTAAAACATAATTTACCCATTGCCCTGAAAAGGGCATTTGTATGGGCATTGCCCTTAAAAAGGTATTCAGATCTTTTGTGAAATGCCCAAGCCCTAATCTAAAAATAAAAATGCACCCCAAAACTATACAAATACATTACACAAAATAACCAACAAATTATCAAAAATAATAAAAAAATATTACTATTCTAATAACCATTTAAAAAAAAAAAACACCCCAAAATAAAAACCCTAATCTAGAATAAACTTACCAATATCCCTTAAAAGGGCCTTTTGTAGGGCATTGCCCTAAGTTAAACAGCTCTTTTACCTGATGAAAAAAAAGACCCACTAACATTACAACCCCCCCCCCAAACCCACAAAATAAAAAAAACTATCTAAAAAAAACGAAGCTAACCATTGCCCTGGGCATTGCATTTAAAAGGGCATTTAGCTCTTTTGCTTTGCCCTGAAAAGGGCATTTAGCTCTTTTACGAAAGCCCAAATCCTAAACTAAACTAAAAAAACCTATCACTAACCCCCGAAGATCCACTTACAGTTTTTGAAGTCCTGCTTGAACGATCTTCATCCAGGCGTCAAAGTCCTCATCAAGGCGGCGAGAAGTCTTCATCCAGGCGGCCTCTTCTATCTTCATTCAGGCGACGAAGTCCTCATCCAGGCAGTGAGAAGTCTTCATTCAGGCGGCCTATTCTATCTTCATCCAGGCGGCATCTTCTGTCTTTATTCCAGTGGCGCGGAGCGGGTCCAACCTGAAGATATCTGGCGCAGAGCATCCTCTTCTTTCAGTCGCCACAGTACACTGAATCTTCAATGCAAGGTACGCGATTCAAGATGGCGTCCCTTGCATTCCTATTGGCTGATTTGATTTTGGAAATTCAAATCAGCCAATAGGATGAGAGCTACTGAAATCCTATTGGCTGTTCAAAACAGCCAATAGGATGAGAGCTTTTGAAATTCTATTGGCTGTTCAAAGTTTAATTTAGCTCTATTTTAATTATGTTAAAGTTAGGGGGTGTTAGGTTACGGGATAGGGTTACGTTAGGGTTACGGCCAGGTTTAGGGGTTAATATAGTTTAATTTAAGTTGTTGCAATGTGGGGGGCTGGTGGTTTATGGGTTAATAGGTTTATTTAGTGGTAGTGATGTGGGATGCCAGAGGTTTAGGGGTTAATAACCTTATTTAGTTGCGGCGATGTCGGGGAGCGGTGGAATAGGGGTTCATATTTTTAGTATAGTGGCGGCGATGTTGGAGGCGGCGGATTAGGGGTTAATAGCTTTATTTAGGTGGCTGCAATATCGCCACCATGTAGGTGGCGGCGATGTCAGGGGGTGGCAGATTAGGGGTGTTTAGATGTGGGGTTTATGTTAGGGTGTTAGGTTTAAACATAACTTTATTTTTCCCCATAGGCATCAATGGGGCTGCGTTACAGAGCTTTTCATTACACAATCATAGGTGTTAGGCTTTTTTCTGACCCGCTCTCCCCATTAATGTCTATGGGGAAAGCGTTCACAAGCACGTCCAAACAGCACTTGTATTTTGTGCGGTATGGAGCTTAAATACACCATATCGCACGCACAAGCTAGCTGTTTGAAAACCACATTTTTAAAATAAACAACTTGTCAGGAGCAACTGTAACTGATTCAAAAGAAATCACTAATTTCTTTATAGAATTTTATCACCAACTTTATAACCTCCCAATTCCAAATGGATTATCTCTCTCAAATAAACTTGACCAATATTTCCAAAAAGTGAACCTCTCTGTGATACCGCCACAAGAATCAGAATTTTTAGAATCCCCCATCACCTTATTGGCGTTCAAATAAATATTACAAACTATACAAACACACCTTAGCCCCCCACATCCTCTCCACTTTCCACCAAATTTACAACACCGGAAGTTTTCAATCAGAAAGCCTAGAAGCCCATATCTCCATAATACCCAAACCAGGCAAACTAACTAACATTCTCGGAAAATAAAAAAAACAATATCCCTCCTAAATACAGACGTGAAATTATACGCTAAAATACTAGTAGACCATATAAGTGGATTATTGCTACATATTATCCATTCAGACCAGGCAGGCTTCATTCCCAGTAGAGAAGCAAGGGACAACACCAATAGGACATTACAATTGATTGACCATGCTAAATTCCATAAAACAGAAATGGTTGTTGTCTCTGCGGACGCTGAAAAAGCATTTGATTACTTGAACTGGCAAATTTTATACGCCACCCTCCAAAAAATCAGTATTGGAGAAACTATGCTCCAGCGCATCAAAAGTCTATACCAATGAAACAAGTTAGGGTTGCCCACTATCCCCATTGCTTTTAGCAATTAGCATGGGAATTCTAGCACAAAGAATTAGAGAAAACCCATTAATAAAAAGGTATAAAAGTTGGCCTTTATGACTTTAAGTTATCCTTTTATGCCGATGACATTCTGCTCACACTATCCAATCCCATCACTGCCATATCCGCAGTATTGAGAGAATTTAGGGAATTTGAAACATACTCTAACTTTTTAGTCAATGACCAAAAGTCTGAAATACTAAACATTACACTTCCCTCCCGAGCATATCTTACATTACTAGAAAACGGCATTTTCTACCCCCCAAAGCAAAATTCTAAAATATCTGGGAATATATCTATTAAGCCTAAATGCTTTTTAAAATGAATTGTACCAAGTTGCTTGAAAGAGCTGCAATGATACCTTCATCATAGAACAATCGCCCACTCTCTTGGTAAGGGTGAATCCAATCTATAAAGATGAACACTCTGGAATAACTCTGGAATTTGCAATATGCTCAGAGGAGGATATAACCAGGATAAAACCAGGAGACAACTTCCGAGTTGGTTATGGTTAACTCATTGCAGTTCACAGAGCTGTCTTCATTGGATCACAGCTCTACCCCAATTAATGTATATCCTTCAAGCAGCCCAGATATCACTCCCAATTACTTTCTGTAATTCTCTTCAGAAGCTCTTTAACTCATTTGTGTTGGGGGGGGGGAATTAAACCCAGGATCATTAAGGGAATAATGTTTCGCTCTTTACAGCATGGGGGGGGGGCGCTAGGTCTCTGAATATAGAAACATATTTCAGAGCAATCTGTCTACAAAGAGTGCTCGATTGGCATCGCAATGCGGCAACTAAAGCCTGGGTACCTATAGACTCTCACATATTGAGATCCCATTCCCCAGGAGCACTTTACTGGGTTGAAAAAATAGCTTCCCCCATGGATAAAATCATATCCTCTGTATCTACACATAATTACTATGTGGGATTACCTTATGCAAAACTCTCCTAAAATTTCTACTATAAGATCCCCATTATCACCAGTGTCCCATAACGCAAAACTACATGGAGGCCTTGAATATAAATTACATAAGCTAACTAATTGGGAAATGGGGTACGCTATACCAATAATCAAGCTAATGTCTAGAGGTCTAATTTCCTTACACAAGACACAACTAAGATTTTAATCCACTCTCTCATCCTTTCCCGCCTTGATTACTGCAACAACTCTGTCCTCTCTGGTCTCCCCAGATGCTGCCTAGCTAACTTAAAAATCCATAATGTGTGCCTTTGCCAGGCTCATCTTCCTTACACGTCACTCTTCACTGGTGCCCCTCACTGCCAATCCCTTCACTGGATTCCTCTTGCCTCTAGGATTAAACACAGAATTCTCACTCTGACATACAAAGCCCTCAACTGCACTGCTCCCCCCTATATCTCAGACCTTGTCTCCAGATACTCTCCCTCCCATCCCCTTCGCTCTGCTCATGACCTTCTACTCTCCTTCTCTCTTGTTACCTCATCACACTCCCGTTTACAGGACTTCTCCAGACTGCTTCCCATCTTGTGGAACTCTCTGCCTTGCTCCACAAGACCCTCCACTAGTTTTGAAAGCTTCAAGCACTCCCTAAAAACTCTACTGTTCAGAGATACATACAGCCTACACTAACCTTTCTTTATACCAGTTTCTCTCCTCCATTGCTATCCCTTGAACCCCCTTAGCATGTATGCCTAAGAGTCCAGCTGTTTGTAGATCGCCTTCTTAAGAGCTGACTACAAAAGTGCGACTCTTGGCAGGGCCCTCTACTCATTTGATCCCTATAATAGTTTTGTTGTACTCTGCCTTTGTTTATAGTGCTGCCGAATCTGCCTTCCCAAAATGGCTCAAGCATTATCAATTACATCACCTACTGTGCACCACCCCACACAGGGATTCCCTCACCAGACCCACAACACCTTTTGAACAACTATGCTTAGTACACTCCACATTGCGACACACTCTAGCCTATGGCAAAAACGTATTATAACAGATATCGTATAAAACCATATCCAAATTATGTACACTGATGGCACATCGATATAAGTCGGGAAACATATCATAAGAAACACTAAAAAATCTTCCCTATCAACTTAATTCTTAGAGACCAATTATAAGATCCTTACCAGGTGGTACTTCACCCCAGGTAGAATTAACCTTTTTGGTCCACCATTGAAAAGTATATCAGGTTTGTACTAGGCCCTGAGTTCTAGTACTGCCTTGACCCTCCAACTGCACTAAATTTACTACGCAAATGCCCCTGAAAACTCTGCTTACACTTAATTCAACTAGCATTAAACTCCTCTAG
Source organism: Bombina bombina (assembly GCF_027579735.1). Lineage (NCBI taxonomy): Eukaryota > Metazoa > Chordata > Amphibia > Anura > Bombinatoridae > Bombina > Bombina bombina. Next base: position 1,300,278,271 of record NC_069499.1, read on the forward strand.
ATCCCTTATTGCCTCTCTATGGAAATTTTAAAACTATACCCACTTGCCTCTCTTCGAAAGAACACCTGAATAACAGTTAGAGGAATAGGGTTACTTTCAAAGGGGCACCCTAAACACTTACCATGACATTAAATTCTATTGGTAATCAAGCATACATCTCCAAAAACCAACCTAGTCAGGAACATTTTTACTTCCCAATTGAAGGATCTTGAGTCCCTCTCATCTCCATCTTTTACCTCTCCCCCTACTTCCTGACCATCCTAACCCCCTTGACTACGCATTACATGTTCTTCATTCTCCTCTACCTCTGCCTCTCCCCTGTACTCTTCCCCCTTTAGAAAATATTGACAAAAGAACAGCCTTTGGAAGAACCACTCTCTGCTTACCAACAATTAAGCTTCATAGTGCTTACTTTGAACTGACCAGTTTAGTTTAGTATTAGTATTTATTTGTTATTTTTCATTATAGTTTGAACTCGATACTATATACCTAATGATGACATCAAAACTTGACATTGCATATTATATGACTACTTCATTTTTCTTTACAAACCTACTTTTCTTCAATAAATTTAAAAAAAATAAAATTAAAAAAAACAACATACCATAGAATAAAGATGTATGAGAGAGCAATAGCCGTTAGACTGGGTGAAGCAGAAAAAGACATCCACAGGGTGAAGGCTGTGTTCTCCTGTAGCACATACCTGAGGAGATCGAAGAGATACCAGTGTAAGCATATGTAAGCATAAGCAGAGTTCTCAAGGTGCATATGTATGGTACATATGTTCTAATAGCTGTATTGTATATATTATTATCCATAGGCCAGATTACAAGTTGAGCACAAAATACCCCATCCGCGAAAGCGATATTTGCGCTCAACTTAGTAAAACCAGTGCACGCAATTGTGGGCTGGTATTAAAAGTGAGGCGTAATGCAAACGCAACTTTGAGTGCGCTTCCATAGGCTCTAATTGGAGCCTTGTTCTTATGCCGCCAGACACAGCATGAGAACTAGCACAGCGAAGGGAGTAAGACGCACAGCAATAGGCAGCAGATTGCAAATATATATATATATATATATATGAATATATACACATATATTTATTTGTTAATTTGTGTATATACACATACATAAAATATATATGTATATAAGCATATCCATATATATATTTACAGAAAACACACATTCCCCATAGAACGCAATGTAAAGGCACATTTCAGTGCCATTTTTTTTTTCTAACACCTCACACCCGTCAACTTAAACCCGATAAAACTGCTTTGTGCAGTTTTTATTTTTAAAATTAAAGATGCTACATTTTTTTATTTTCATAAACAGCATTATACTTAATTTTGGGGCCTTGTAATGGCTGTTTATTTATCGCTCGCCCGTAAACGGGCTAGTTTGTCGTTTGCGGGATCGAGATAAATTAGAGCTCCACTTGTAATCTAGCCCTATATGTTACATTCTTTGTGTATAACTTAAAACACACGTATAAACTCCACACTTAAAAAAAACTACACACATGCTGCAAAGGGATATGTTTTAATCCTATAATATAAAAGGCCAAGTGTGTTTGTCCGAAGCTGTCATGCGCAGTAGAGACAGCACAGGACAAACACACCTGACCTTTTCTGACATGCTGTTTGCGGCAAAAGTGGGCGTGACCGACTGGAGCGTGGGCGTGACCGGGCGTGATGTAGGGCGTGGTCGGGCGCGAGAGAGAAGGGAGAGAAATAGAAAAGAGAGGGGGAGAGACAAAAAGAGATAGCAAAGAGCTAAAGAGAGGGGGAAGAGCAGAAGAGAGGGGACAGTGCAGAAGAGAGGGGGGATAGAGAGCAAAATAGAGGGGAAAGAGCAAAAGAGAGGGGAAAGAGCAAAATAGAGGGAAGAGATAGAAAAAGAGAGGGAGGAGAGAAAGCAAAAGAGAAATGGAAGAAAGAGCAATAGAGAGGGGGAGAGAGAGAAAAAGAGAGGGGGGAGTGAGAGCAAAAGAGAGGGGGGAGAGAGAGCAATAGAGAGGGGGAGAGAGAGAACAAAAGAGAGGGATGGAGAGAGAGCAAAAGAGAGGGGAAAGAGACAGAGCAAAAGAAAGGGGGGGGGGAGGGAAGAGAGAGAGAGCAAAAGAAAGGGGGTGAGAGAGAGCAAAAGAGAGGGATGGAGAGAAAGAGCAAAACAGAAGGATGGAGAGTGACAGCAAAAAAAGGAGAGAGAGACAGAGCAAAAGAGAGGGGGAGAGAGAGTGCGCAAAAGAGATGGGGGGAAAGAGAGCGCAAAAGAGAGGGGGGAGAAAGAGAGAGCACAAAAGAGAGGGGGAGAGAGCACAAAAGAGAGGGGTGAGAGAGAGCGCAAAAGAAAGGGGGACAGAGAGCGCAAAAGAGAGGGGGAGAGAGAGAGCGCAAAAGAGGGGGGGGGAGAGAGCATGCAAAAGAGGGGGGAGAGAGAGAGCGCAAAAGAGGGGGGGGAGAGAGCATGCAAAAGAGGGGGGAGAGAGAGCGCAAAAGAAAGAGATAGCGCAAAAGAGATGGGGAGACAGAGAGCATAAAAGAGAGGGGGAGAGAGAGCGCAAAAGAGAGGGGGAAAGAGAGCAAAATAGAAGGGGGAGAGAAAGCAAAAGAGAGGGGGAGAGAGGGAGCGAAAGAGAGGTGGAGCGAGAGAGAGCGCAAAAGAGAGGGGGAGAAAGCACAAAAGAGAGGGCGAGAGACACAAAAGAGAGGGGGAGAGAGCACAAAAGACAGGGGGAGAGAGAGCAAAAGAGAGGGGGGAGAGAGAGAGCAAAAGAGAGGGGGGAGAGAGAGAGCAAAAGAGAGGGGGAGAGAGAGAGCAAAAGAGAGGAGGGAGCGAGAGAGCATAAGAGAGGTGGAGCATGAGACAGTGCAAAAGAGAGGGGGAGAGAGCGCAAAAGAGAGGGGGAGAGAGCGCAAAAGAGGGGGGAGCAAGGGGTGGGACCGCTGTACTGCAAAAAATGGCCCGTGTGAACGGGCTTTAGGACTAGTTAAAAATAAATCTCTAGTCTAAAATGATATGGTTGCACAATTTGATCCATACCATAATTTCCTAAAGGAACAGTCAAGTTAAAATTAAACTTTCATGTTTCAGATAGAGCATGCAATCTTAAACAACTTTCCAATTAACTTTTATCATCAAATGTGCTTTGTTTGCTTGGTATTCTTTGTTGAAAGTTAAACCTTGGTAGGCTCATATGCTAATTTCTAAGCCCTTGAAGGCCACCTCTTATCTCAGTGCATTTTGACAGTTTTTCACAGCTAGACAGCCCTAGTTCATGTGTGCCTTATAGATAACATTGTGCTCAATCCAGTAAAGTTATTTGTGAGTCAGCACTGATTGGCTAAAATGCAGGTCTGCAAAAAGACCGGAAATAAGGAGGCAGTCTGCAGAGCCTTATATACATGTTAATCACAGAGGTAAAATATATATTAATATAACAGTGTTGGTTATGCAAAACTGGGGAATGGGCAATAAAGGGATTGTCTATCTTTTTAAACAATTACTATTCTGGAGTACAATGTCCCTTTAAAAAAGATTGGGCACTTCAACACAAAAAATGCTCTTCATCAATTCCCAAGAACGGCTGCAACCAGTACAACAGTCCTATTGCCATCAAACATTATGTGACACTACCATTGCCCAACTCCAAACCGTATGACAAGCATAAGACCAGACCCACTACCATACCCCTGAATTCAACCAAACACTTCTATATCAGCAAATTAACAAACACTAATATGAACCTGCTACTTAATTCCCAGGTGAATCCACAATCCTTTACCGTAATCATTATTATTTCACCTTTTGTAAATTCTACCATAAATATACAACTCATTATTATTATTATTATTATTATTATTATTATTAATATTATTATTATCATTATATTATTACCATTTATTATTAAAATGCTTACAAATTCCACAGTGCTGAATAGTATTATTTTTATGATTATTATTATTTACATAGGCCTAGATTTGGAGTTTGGCGTTAGCCGTGAAAACCAGCGTTAGAGGCTCCTAACGCTGGTTTTAGGCTACCTCCGGTATTTGGAGTCACTCAAAATAGGGTCTAACGCTCACTTTTCAGCCGCGACTTTTCCATACCGCAGATCCCCTTACGTAAATTGCGTATCCTATCTTTTCAATGGGATTTTTCTAACTCCGGTATTTAGAGTCGTGTCTGAAGTGAGCGTTAGAACTCTAACGACAAAACCCCAGCCGCAGGAAAAAAGTCAGTAGTTAAGAGCTTTCTGGGCTAACTCCGGTTTATAAAGCTCTTAACTACTGTACTCTAAAGTACACTAACACCCATAAACTACCTATGAACCCCTAAACCGAGGTCCCCCCACATCGCCGACACTCGATTAAATTTTTTAACCCCTAATCTGCCGACCGCCACCTACGTTATACTTATGTACCCCTAATCTGCTGCCCCTAACACCGCCGACCCCTATATTATATTTATTAACCCCTAACCTGCCCCTCACAACGTCGCAGCCAGCTACCTACAATAATTAACCCCTAATCTGCCGACCGCAAAGCGCCGCCACCTACGTTATACTTATGTACCCTTAATCTGCTGCCCCTAACACCGCCGACCCCTATATTATATTTATTAACCCCTAATCTGCCCCCCTCAACGTCGCCTCCACCTGCCTACACTTATTAACCCCTAATCTGCCGAGCGGACCGCACCGCTATTATTCTAAAGTTATTAACCCCTAATCCGCCTCACTAACCCTATAATAAATAGTATTAACCCCTAATCTGCCCTCCCTAACATCGCCGACACCTAACTTCAAACATTAACCCCTAATCTGCCGACTGGAGCTCACCGCTATTCTAATAAATGTATTAACCCCTAAAGCTAAGTCTAACCCTAACACCCCCTAAATTAAATATAATTTAAATCTAACGAAATAAATTAACTCTTATTAAATAAATTATTCCTATTTAAAGCTAAATACTTACCTGTAAAATAAATCCTAATATAGCTACAATATAAATTATAATTATATTATAGCTATTTTAGGATTAATATTTATTTTACAGGTAACTTTGTATTTATTTTAACCAGGTACAATAGCTATTAAATAGTTAAGAACTATTTAATAGCTAAAATAGTTAAAATAATTACAAAATTACCTGTAAAATAAATCCTAACCTAAGTTACAATTAAACCTAACACTACACTATCAATAAATTAATTAAATAAACTACCTACAATTACCTACAATTAACCTAACACTACACTATCAATAAATTAATTAAATACAATTCCTACAAATAAATACAATTAAATAAACTTGCTAAAGTACAAAAAATAAAAAAGAACTAAGTTACAAAAAATAAAAAAATATTTACAAACATAAGAAAAATATTACAGCAATTTTAAACTAATTACACCTACTCTAAGCCCCCTAATAAAATAACAAACCCCCCAAAATAAAAAAATGCCCTACCCTATTCTAAATTACTAAAGTTCAAAGCTCTTTTACCTTACCAGCCCTGAACAGGGCCTTTTGCGGGGCATGCCCCAAGAAGTTCAGCTCTGAACTTGAAGATCTTCCTACCTTGTCTTCACCTCACCAGGTTCACCGATCTGTCCAGAAGAGCTCCTCCGATGTCCTGATCCAAGCCCAAGCTGGGGGCTGAAGAGGTCCATGATCCGGCTGAAGTCTTCATCCAAGCGGGGCAGAAGAGGTCTTCCATCCGATTGAAGTCTTCATCCAAGCGGGATCTTCTATGGTCATCCATCCGGAGCGGAGCGGCAGGATCCTGAAGACTTCCGACGCGGAACATCCATCCTGGCCGACGACTGAACGACGAATGACGGTTCCTTTAAATGACGTCATCCAAGATGGCGTCCCTTGAATTCCGATGGGCTGATAGGATTCTATCAGCCAATCGGAATTAAGGTAGGAATATTCTGATTGGCTGATGGAATCAGCCAATCAGAATCAAGTTCAATCCGATTGGCTGATCCGATTAGCCAATCAGATTGAGCTCGCATTCTATTGGCTGATCGGAACGGAATTCGAGGGACGCCATCTTGGATGACGTCATTTAAAGGAACCGTCATTCGTCGTTCAGTCGTCGGCCAGGATGGATGTTCCACGTCGGAGGTCTTCAGGATCCTGCCGCTCCGCTCCGGATGGATGACCATAGAAGATCCCGCTTGGATGAAGACTTCAATCGGATGGAAGACCTCTTCTGCCCCGCTTGGATGAAGACTTCAGCCGGATCATGGACCTCTTCAGCCCCCCGCTTGGGCTTGGATCAGGACATCGGAGGAGCTCTTCTGGACAGATCGGTGAACCCGGTGAGGTGAAGACAAGGTAGGAAGATCTTCAGGGGCTTAGTGTTAGGTTTATTTAAGGGGGGTTTGGGTTAGATTAGGGGTATGTGGGTGGTGGGTTGTAATGTTGGGGGGCTTGGGTATTGTATGTTTTTTTTTTACAGGCAAAAGAGCTGAACTTCTTGGGGCATGCCCCGCAAAGGGCCCTGTTTAGGGCTGGTAAGGTAAAAGAGCTTTGAACTTTAGTAATTTAGAATAGGGTAGGGCATTTTTTTATTTTGGGGGGCTTTGTTATTTTATTAGGGGGCTTAGAGTAGGTGTAATTAGTTTAAAATTGTAATATTTTTCTTATGTTTGTAAATATTTTTTTATTTTTTGTAACTTAGTTCTTTTTTATTTTTTGTACTTTAGCAAGTTTATTTAATTGTATTTATTTGTAGGAATTGTATTTAATTAATTTATTGATAGTGTAGTGTTAGGTTAATTGTAGGTAATTGTAGGTAGTTTATTTAATTAATTTATTGATAGTGTAGTGTTAGGTTTAATTGTAACTTAGGTTAGGATTTATTTTACAGGTAATTTTGTAATTATTTTAACTATTTTAGCTATTAAATAGTTCTTAACTATTTAATAGCTATTGTACCTGGTTAAAATAAATACAAAGTTACCTGTAAAATAAATATTAATCCTAAAATAGCTATAATATAATTATAATTTATATTGTAGCTATATTAGGATTTATTTTACAGGTAAGTATTTAGCTTTAAATAGGAATAATTTATTTAATAAGAGTTAATTAATTTCCTTAGATTTAAATTATATTTAACTTAGGGGGGTGTTAGTGTTAGGGTTAGACTTAGCTTTAGGGGTTAATACATTTATTAGAATAGCGGTGAGCTCCAGTCGGCAGATTAGGGGTTAATGTTTGAAGTTAGGTGTCGGCGATGTTAGGGAGGGCAGATTAGGGGTTAATACTATTTATTATAGGGTTAGTGAGGCGGATTAGGGGTTAATAACTTTATAATAATAGCGGTGCGGTCCGGTCGGCAGATTAGGGGTTAATAAGTGTAGGCAGGTGGAGGCGACGTTGTGGGGGGCAGATTAGGGGTTAATAAATATAATATAGGGGTCGGCGATGTTAGGGCAGCAGATTAGGGGTACATAGGGATAATGTAAGTAGCGGCGGTTTACGGAGCGGCAGATTAGGGGTTAATAATAATATGCAAGGGTCAGCGATAGCGGGGGCGGCAGAATAGGGGTTAATAAGTGTAAGGTTAGGGGTGTTTAGACTCGGGGTACATGTTAGAGTGTTAGGTGCAGACGTAGGAAGTGTTTCCGCATAGCAAACAATGGGGCTGCGTTAGGAGCTGAACGCGGCTTTTTTGCAGGTGTTAGTTTTTTTTCAGGTCAAACAGCTCCATTGTTTCCTATGGGGGAATCGTGCACGAGCACATTTTTGAGGCTGGCCGCTTGCGTAAGCAACTCTGGTATCGAGAGTTGAAGCTGCGTTAAATATGCTCTACGCTCCTTTTTTGGAGCCTAACGCAGCCTTTATGTGGACTCTCAATACCAGAGTTATTTTTATGGTGCGGCCAGAAAAAAGCCGGCGTTAGCTACGCGGGTCGTTACCGACAATACTCCAAATCTAGGCCATAGTGCTACACAGTTGTACATATTCATGAGGGTTCATTACATACATTAACAAAGTTAAAGGGATATGAAACCCAGACATTTTCTTTTGTGATTCAGACAGAGCATATCATTTTAATTCCCACCCCCCCCCAATTTTTCTTCTATTATTAATTTTGCTTCATTCTCATTATATTCTGTGTTAAAGAGATACCTAGGTAGGCATCTGGAGCACTACAAGGCAGGAAATAGTGCTGCCATCTAGTGTTCTTGCAGATAGATAACATTTGTGCAAAACTGCTACCATATAGTGCTCCCGAAAAATGCCGGGTCCTAAGCATTACATCCCTGCCTTTCAACAAAAGATACAAAGATAAAGTGATAATAGAAAAAAAATTGAAAGTTTAAAATCTCATGCTCTAACGCAATCATAAAATAAAAATAAACCTATAGGTAGAAAGGTTCCCAATAGCCCTTCCATGTATTTCTAAATACCCTGTCAATATATTTTCTGAGTGATCCTTCTATATCTAAAATATAGTGGAAAAAATTGCAATAAGCCACTTGTGAGTGAAAAATGCCAGAATTGGAATATAAATAAAATTAATATTTTAGACAAGACTGGTATAATATGTATCATTATTATATCTTATTAAATCCTCCCTCAATTTGGATGTTATATGCACCTTAATATAGAGATATTAATAATATCATATATATATATATATATATATATATACACACATACATTTGCTACTTATTTTATAGCATATGACAGTATATCTCAGCACTGTGTAGCTGGTGAACAGTGGCTACATATAAAAATAATGACATTCATCAAATCATGGCAGAGACAAGAAGTTGAGGTCCCTTCTCATGAGAGTTTACAATGTACAGGATTCAATATTCATTTAATGTTCCCCTTGTGTATTCATATAACCAAATAAACAAGCCAGCACTGCACACTGGTTCTTCTTTTATATGTGCAATGAAATCTTAGAAATGTTCTCTGATAGTTGACAGTTGGGTACAGCAAAAGACCTTGCTGGACAACTGTCAGACAGACTGAAGGATATTAAGTGAACGTGATAGTGTGTCAGCTTACTTCAAAATACACTTACAGCACATCAGAAAAGTGATATGTCTGTCAAAGCAAGGAATTCAATATTTGGCAGGTCAGACTTCTTCCACAAACAAAACTGTCCAATTACATTAGAGGGCATGAACTTCAGGTACTCATGCCAGGGATACAGGCATTTTTGGTTGAATTCAACAATAACTCTTTGTAAGCCACATGCTTCAGATGAGTTCTATCACAAACATTGCCTCTTTTATGCTTCATGGATTAGGAATTAATTTTGAACTATCAGAATCATAAATCGTGGCTTTGAACTTCTAACTCTTGTTATCTTTCTTTTACTTCAGTAAGAGCTGCCAAGATTAACTTATTATAGCAGACACTAGAGAATTCATAGTGCTTGATTATAGGGAACGATAAAAAAAAGTAAAGGACTATAAGGAAAGAGAGTTGCTTTTGCAAAATAAATCTTTTAATCATTTTTTGTGCAATTCAGATTAAACATGGTAGAATCATAAAGAAAACATATCTAAAAACGTACAACAATGTTAATTTTAAAATAGGAATAATAGAAATGCATCTTGGGAACTGCATCAAAAGTTTTTTTTTCTTCAAATGGAGCATTAAAATGCATTAATTTATTAATTAAATTATTACACATAAATATCAAAACATTCTACAAATAAGTATAAAATGCCTACAAAACATTCCTTTTACCTAACCTGCTAACCAATACAGATAGAAAACCCTTTATCCAAACTGCTTGGGACCAGAAAAGGTTTTGATTTTGGAATAGTTTTGATTTTGGTATACTGTATTTATAAATTGGGACAGTTTGTAGAAGGGATGGGAACAAGTGTAAACAACAATATCATGTAATTTAGACCAGTGGTTGCCAACCAGTGGTCCACAAGAAGATGTTGGTGGTCCTTTACACCATCAAGCAGAAATTAATCTCCTTTGATGGGGTGTCTCCAGTTGTGCTGCAACTCCCTACAGTGCCTGGATGGACATCAGTGAAAACCGATGAAGAGGAGTTAAATTACAATCTCCCTACACATGTTGCGTAGTACTGCTCTACTTGTGTAGCTAGATTGTATTTTTAATTCCTCCCGCCCCATGCGCTGCTCAGAGGAACATGCTTCCATTCTAAAGCCAGCAGAGGTTGGTCTTGGCTTGAAATAGTGGAATTAAAGTATATAAAAAAGAAAATCTTAAAAAATAATTCTCTCTTACATTTCATATATTTCCTTCCCTTTACCTGTCTCTTTGTAGTAGTTTTCCCAATTCCTTCAGATGGACGACTTACATCACTGTTTGTCTTCCTCCCCTTCTTCTTCTTTTTTTATTTAATACTAATTATTTTTCATTCTAATAAATTTATTCCACCTGAATTCCAGTAATAGCCATCCAGCAGATCAGCAATATCCCACCAGTATTATAGTAATTGCCAGTAACATTAGTCGTGGTTAGCTCACATCCATATTGAGAGCTTTCTGATATAAACTTAATTTATTACTCCAATGTCTGTCCATGATCATAAGTAGTTTTGAATAATTCCTAACTGGGGAGGTAACTTGGAAGTCTTGTGGTCCTTTTAAACATAATTCTTTTTTTCCCACATTCTGCCACTCTGTTTCCAGCTCATAAGTTGGCACTTACCCTTCATCTGTCATTTGGAAGTATTCTCTCCATTCTGTCATTCAATTAGTTCATTCCAATAATAATTCTTAAAAATGTGTAAACATATACTGTACATATTTTAAATTTAGCTATAATTATACTAGTTATATACAGTATGTGTGTGTATATGTATGTATGTAAGTATATAACATAAAGTCCCAGGTAATCACGGTGATAATGCTAAGCAGGTGAAACTCAGGGAAAAAAAGAGAAACACATATAGGGGCCTATCTATCAAGCTCCGAAAGGAGCTTGACAGCCCGTGTTTCTGGCAAGTCTTCAGACTCACCAGAAACAGCAGTTATGAAGCAGCGGTCACAAAGACCGCTGCTCCATAACCTGTCCTTCTGCTCTGAGCTGGTGGACAGACATCGCCGGAAATCAACCCGATCGAGTACGATCGGGTTGATTGACACCCCCTGCTGGCGGCCCATTGGCCGTGAGTCTGCAGGGGGCGGCGTTGCACCAGCAGCATCCAAGGCAACAGCCATGACAACAAAGGGAAGCGGCGTCCAGAACCGGAGCGACGTGACATAGCCCCCCACTCAAGGGTTCCCTCTGGGAACCAGAATCAACTTTGAAGGGTGAGCAGCATGGAACTTGGAGACCAGAGATGGAGCATGCATATATCGGGCAGGGACCCAGGAACGCACCCCCTGTCCCTGCCCGGCCGGAACCGGAGCGGGGTGACAGCTATTCGTTTATTCAGTGGATCAATGCATGAAGGTGATTGGTCTGATGGTTGCTTCTATGGACATCATTCCTTTTGCTCAGTTCCATCTCAGACCTCTGCAACTATGCATGCTCTGTCAATGGAACGGAGACCATTCAGATCTCTCGCAGAGGATATATCTGAATCCCCTAACAAGAAACTCGTGGTGGATTTCACAGGAACATCTGTCTTGGAGCACTTGCTTTCTTAAACCTTCTTGGGTGATTGTGACTATGGACACCAGCCTGTTAGGCTGGGGAGCAGTTGGGGGCTCCTTAAAAGCTCAGGGCCTGTGGACTTGGGAGGAGTCATCTCTTACCATAAACATCTTGGAGTTTAGAGCAATCTTCAATGCTTTAACAGCTTGGCCTCACTTATCTTTAGTTTGGTTTATCAGATTCCAGTCGGACAACATCACCTCAGTGGCTTACATCAACCACCAGGGAGGAACTCGGAGTTCCTTGGCTATGAAGGAGGTGACATTTTGCAGTGGGTGGAAGCTCACAATTGTCTCCTATCGGCTATCCAGGGGTGGACAACTGGGAGGCGGATTTTCTGAGCAGACTTTTCATCCCGGGAGTGGGCTCTCCATCCGGAAGTGTTCTCAAAGTCAACCCTCAGGTCGGGGGTTACGGTGCTGGATCTGATGGTGTCTTGTCAAAATGCCAAGCTCCCAAAATATGGTTCAAGGTCATGAGATCTTCAGGCCACTCCGATAGACGCTCTAGCGGTTCCTTGGATCTTCTCTCTGGCATACCTGTTTCCTCCATTTGCACTTCTTCCGCAAGTCATTGCTCCTATCAAACAGGAGAGAGCATCTGTAATTCTAATAGATCCTGCATGGCCTTGCAGGATCTGGTTCGTGGATCTGGTGAAGATTTCATCTTTTCCACCTTGGAGGTTACCTTTGAGGAAGAACCTTCTAATTCAGGGTCCATTCCTCCATCCAAATCTGGATTCTCTGAAGCTGACTGCTTGGAGATTGAATGCTTAGTTTTAAGTAGACGTGGTTTTACTGAGGCGGTCATTAAGACCATGCTTCAGGCTTGTAAACCTCGCAAGATTTACCATAAGGTATGGCATAAATACCTTTAATGGTGTGAATCTAAAGGTTTCTTCTGGAGCTGGGTGAGGATTCTTCACATTTTATCTTTTCTTCACGATGGCCTTGAGAAAGGTTTGTCAGTCAGTACTCTGAAGGGTCAGATTTCTGCACTGTCAATTCTTTCGCACAAACATCTGGCAGATTTGCCAAATGTTCAAGCTTTTTTTCAGGCCCTGGTCAGAATCAGGCCTGTGTTTAAACCTGTTGCTCCTCCTTGGAGTCTTAAGATCGTTCTTAAAGTTTTGCAGCATGCTCCGTTTAAGCCGATGCATGTTGTTGATATAAAATTGTTATCTTGGAAAGTTTTGTTTCTTCTTGCTATTTATACTGCTTGCAGAGTTTCTGAGCTTTCAGCTCTGCAGTGTGATTCCTGTACCTTATTTGTCATGCAGATAAGGCGGTCATTCAGACTAAGTTGTGTTTTCTCCCTAAGGTTGTGTCGGAGCTAAACATTAATCAGGAAATTGCTTTTCCTTCTTTTTGACCTAATCCTTCTTCCCATAAGGAACGTCTTTTTCATAACCTAGATGTTGTGCATGCTCTAAAATTTTACTTCCAAGCAACTAAAGATTTTTGGCAGTGTTCTGCCCTGTTTGTGGTTTTCTCTGGTAAACGTAAAGGTCATAAGGCCACTTCTACTACTCTTTCATTCTGGTTAAGAAGTATTATCCATTTAGCTTGTGAGACAGCTGGACAGCAGCTTCCTGAGAGAATAATGACTCATTCCACTAGGGCTTTCTCTTCATCATGGGCTTTCAAAAATTAAGCTTCTGTGGAGAAGGCAGCACTATGGTCCTCTTTGTATACTTTTTCCAAATTCTATAAATTTGATACTTTTGCCTTAGCTGAGGCCTCTTTTGGGAGAGAGGTTCTTCAAGCAGTGATGCCTTCTGTTTAGATCTGCCTGTCTTGTTCTCCCTCCCTTTTCATTCTGTGTCCTCTAGCTTGGGTATTGGTTCAAACTAGTACTTGGAATGAAGTTGTAGACTCTCCATGCCATAGGAAAGAAAACAAAATGTATACTTACCTGATAAATTTCTTTCTTTCTGGACATGGAGAGTCCACTACCCCGCATTTTTTTTATTTTAATTTGGCAGTTTTTTGAGTAAACCTCAGGCACCTCTATACCCTTGTGTTTCTTCTTTTTACATTTTCATTCAGCTGAATGACTGGGGATTATGGGTAAGGGAAGTTAATTACACTTAACAGCTTTGCTGATGTGGTCTTTGCTGGCCAGGAGTTTAATATCCCACTAGTAATTGGAATGAAGTTGTGGACACTCCATGCCCGGAAAGAAAGAAATTTATCAGGTAAGCATACATTTTGTTATCTCACTATAAAAAGATATATCAGTCCAAAAATCATCACATATATAGAGAAATTTTTATTTATAGACATTTGCAATTTGTTTCGTTCCGAATCAAAATTCGGACGAAAATTGGGTGATTCAGAGATTCGGATGTATCCGAATCTCTGAATCACCCAAATAACGAAACGTAACTAATCCGAATGAATTTGTAACAAAACATCTGAATTAGTGCAGATTCATTTGCTTTATTCGAATGACCGTTGCGCGATAGTCTGACTCTCTGGACTAATCACAATTCCTTTGTCATTCCATATTTATTATAATAAAAACAAATAGAGATATATTACAAATAAATATAGTGAGATAGAACAGTGAAATAATTCCTTTTGTTTTGGTTGGAACCATCCGGATCAACGTAAAAACATAATGAATGAATCCAAACTTCCGAACTTCCGAATGCATCTGAAATGAATGACTGCTATATAACGAATCAATCCAAATGCAACTAAACAAAATGTAAAAATTCAGAATCGATACAAAACAAAACAAAATTTTGCACATGCATAAATAAAATAAAACATATTCTGTTCTGAAAACATTTTTTCAATATGAAATATTTGCATTTTCATGTACACTTTTCGAGGAGAATAAGTCAAGGGCTTTGCACAAAAGATTAGGGTTTTTGTGTTTTTATTTTTCTATTTGTCTTCTCCATTGACTTCTATGGGAAATATGTGAACGTGCCCTCAATTTGGTTTAGATTACATGGCTTAATGTGTGCAAAATAAGTTATTTTGCAGCTTGTAATAGCTGTGCAACCCCAAATGCGAAAAAGCCATAATGCTCGCAAGGGTTTTTTCAAGTGATTTGCTGCACGACTTGTAATCTTGCCCATAGACTTAATTTGCATTTTAGAACACGCAAACCAAAGACACAGACAAAGATGACTGTGATTTACAGGCAGGGAAAATAGTAATTTTTGAATATTTTTTTTTTTTTAATTAATTAAAATGTTTAGATTTCAGAATAAGGTTGGATTTTGGAATTTTAGATTTGGGGATTTATACCTGTATTTATTATTGTATAATATTCAGTTCAAAATCTAATACCCATTATTAATATTCAAATAATATGATTACCTTGAATAATTTTAACATTTTTATTTTATGCAGTTCTAATTGGTTAATCTTATAGCCAATTATGATTGTATTCAAAATGTGATAAATAGGAGGGGATTTGCAAACTTGACCCAAGCCACATTGAGGAAAGGAAAACCAAATAAAGTTCTGAATCAAGGATATGTCTGTGTCCTCTGGATGAGTTTTTCAGCTTGTTAGCATTCCTCAGTAAGATCCTATAAAAAAGGAAACAGAAAATTGCAACATAGTGTGAATCTGTAATGGCACTTTGAGGAAGTAGTTGTTTTGTAACAAATGACTACTCACATTTGTTGGAGCTTTCCACTAAGCTCAAGGATATGCGCACTCCCACTTTATACTGATGGGAAAACAGTACACTAGGCAAAACTTGGATACAAATTTATTTTAAAATATATTAAAGCGTCACATAAGCCTTGATAACACCACAATTTAAGGGTACAAAAGCAGATATGCTGTAACAAATGCTTCAAATTGCCAAACTTGCAAAGAGGTAAATGGATCAGCAGGAGTGTGACCGCTGAAACCAAAACCTTTTTAGTAGCAAGACAATAGCGCTAAGCCCCCAGGTGTCCTGGCTAGTGTAGAGACGCGATAAAACTCAATATAGAACAGTTCAGTTCCGACGTACGTTTCGCTGGTATGCTTTGTCAAGGAATGCAAAGCATACCAGCAAAACGTACGTCGGAACTGACGCATATCCTTGAGCTTAGTGGAAAGCTCCAACAAATGTGAGTAGTCATTTGTTACAAAACAACTACTTCCTCAAAGTGCCATTACAGATTCACACTATGTTGCAATTTTCTGTTTCCTTTTTTATGGGATCTCACTGAGGAATGCTAACAAGCTGAAAAACTCATCCAGAGGACACAGACATATCCTTGATTCAGAACTTTATTTGGTTTTCCTTTTATGATTTTTGTTATCACATTTATTTTACATTTTTTTCTTTGTGATATTCGGTATATTTATTGTAACCACATTGAGGAAAGGTCGATTAGAGAGAAGAGTCTATTCCTATATAG
This sequence comes from Bombina bombina, assembly GCF_027579735.1. NCBI lineage: Eukaryota > Metazoa > Chordata > Amphibia > Anura > Bombinatoridae > Bombina > Bombina bombina. Next base: position 1,300,294,274 of record NC_069499.1, read on the forward strand.
TTAAGGTAAAAACTTCTTTTTTTTTTTCTTTAGTAACATTTTTAATGTTTGACACAGCCTTAAATGTTGAGGTTTTGCTATAGGGTTTGTAATGGGCTTAAGTTTAGGGAGAGAGGTAATAGGAACATGTAGGAGGTTCTAAGACTAGGGTGTTTGTGGTGGAGTGAATGCTTACGGTTATTTTTGGAAATTGAAATATTGCAATGGAGAAATGTTGCTTGAAGTTCCCTTGAGTACTAGAGAGGTCTCTTGCTAGGGGGATTAATAGAAGTAAGTGTTTTGTGCTTGTTGGGTTGTGCTTGTATTATGAATTGAAAAGAAACTGTTTTTGCTCGTGTGCTAACACAACGTGCGCTAAAAGCCAAACTTAGAATATTGTGCATGCAATTACCTATTCCTCCATAGAAGTCTAAAAACACCCAACTCGCGCGCAAACCCGATCGCATGTTCTCATATGCGCTAACCGACATGAAAATATGATTATTTCACATTCCAAAGTTCTTTACATAGAACAATATGTTCTATTTATTCTTAAATAAATATTTCTATATATAGAATTTTTTGGTGCAATATATATTTATATACAGTATATACATGATTATATATAGGTATAAATATAGATACATATATATAAATATAGGAATATCTATTTATAAATACATAGAACATATTATGTTATGTGCAGAACATATAAATGTGAAATATTTACAGTAGATAGTTAAAGCCTTTATTAAAAATGAGTATTGCATGAATATGTTTTTACATGTTTCCATCTACTTAACTGCAAAGAGCTCCAATGCCCTTATATATATGCCTATATATGTGTACATACATATTTATGTGTTTATATGTGTATATATGTCTGTAAATACATATCTACACATATAATGCATAAATACATGTGTACATATATATAAACATAACCACTGGAGGAGATGACTTGCTACTTGACGTGACAAGCCTCTACACTGTTATTCCCCACCAGGAGGGATTACGATTACAAGCAGTGAACAGATAGCTTGGATAGTATCTATTCATAGGACCCCCTGTGGAGATTTCAACCTACTAGAATTCTGACTCACTATGAAATATTTCCATTTTGAACATCACTTCTATCTACAGAAAATGGGGACAGCAATGGGGTCCAATATGGCCCCATCTTACGCCAACTTGTATATGGAGGAATTCGAAACCAATGATACAGAGTTGTTCAAAGATGAACGCATATTATTTTACAGACGCTACATTGATGATCTGGTGTTAGTCTGGAAAGGCAGCAGAGCCACATTGGACTTATGGTTTCAGAGCCTGAACAATGCCAATCTGGCACTCAAGTTCAAAATGGAGACGGATGACAGAATGATTAACTTTTTGGATCTACAACTATACAAGGATGGAAGCCTACTAAAAAGTACACTCTATAGAAAGGACACGGATAGGAACTCTCTGCTCTCATTTGTCAGTGGTCACCCACCATCACTCTAGAAATCCCTGCCAAAATCACAATTCAAAAGGGTCCAAAGAAACAACTTGGATGAGGAGAAAACACAGCAGCAGATGGGGGAAATGTATAAAAGGTTCCAGGACAGAGGGCACCCATCTAAGTTACTTGGTAAACAGTTGATGGAACTAGATACCCCTAAAACCTGTGGACCACAGGAACAACTCAATTTTGTGACAACGTACACAAGCCTCAGGGATTCTTTCAACAAGCACTGGGACATTGTGAAGAGTGAAGAGTGATCCAGCATTGCCATTCAAAAATATGGTACCGCCCAAATAATAGGAGTGGACATACACCATACCACCCAGACGACGGCTCTATTTGCTGATGATTTGACAGTGTTGCTCTCAGATCCTGTCAAGTCCCTCCCTCATCTCTTTTCTCTACTAGAGAGCTTCGCTTTGGTTAGTTATTATAAACTTAACGTCTCTAAAACAGAGGCTTATGCTATTCATATTCCGGAAGACACTCTCATAGAACTAAAGAGCCGATACAAATTTCATTGGTTCACCTCACACATCAAACACCTTGGTGTCTTCTTATCGCACAGTATTTCTACTATTCTATCTATGAACTTTTCCCCATTACTATCTGAAATAGCAATGTCCACAGAAGCTTGGAATGTTCCATCACTCTCATGGATAGGACGCATAGCTGCATTTAAGATGAGTCTGCTGCCTAAGCTGACATATCTATTTCGGTCATTGCCAATTCCAATATCTAAATCTCTGATACGCAAATTCCAGCAAAAATGTAATAAATTCATTTGGCGCAACAAGGTTCCCAGAATTGCCACTAGTACCTTGCAACAACCTATATCGGCTGGAGGGGCGGCTGCCCCCAATATCCTATATTACCATGAGGCTGCGCGCCTGTCCCATGTGACGCAATGGGGAATGCCGATTAATAGTAGATGGGCAGAATTGGAGCAAGCTTCACTCCCGTCAGGGTACTCTCTCTGGGACTTGATTTGGCTCCTAAGCATGCTAGACCACAAACTATTATGATAAATTCTATTATTGCTTCTAACTTGAAGTTCTGGGACAAGATTCATAGCTTACCCACAGTTGCTCCTCATCCCTCCCCGCCCCATAAGATTAGGGGGCTTCTCCTAGCACTACCGGATACTCATCCGTCCTTATGGTCAGACTTGGGCATTATGGACATAGTAGATCTCTATGAAGGGACTCAGCTGATTTCATATCAGTCCTTTCTCCAGAAGTATAACCCACCTTTACCCTCACATTTCGAGTTCTGGAGATTGCGGAGCTTCCTTAGATCCTGAGGCTTTGACAAATACCCGCTATGGCCTAAAACTAAGTGGGAGACGAAATCGGACTCAAAAATCTTGTATAAAAAATTGCTTTCATCCTCCTACCAAGATATAATACACCCACCATTTTTTATAAATCTTCACCAATAAGACAATGGGAATCTTCCTTGGGTACTAGTCATGAACCATTATCATGGCACCTGGCAGCTCGATTGACAAAAAAGCAGTTAATTGTGTTACTCTTTATGAATTATTTCTCAAAGTACTGTTGCAGTGGCATATGACACTGGTCCGCCTGTTCAAAATATCACATTCTAACTCCCCCAAGTGTTGGAGGGGCTGTGATGCATTGGGCACTCCGGCCCACATTTGGTGGTATTGTCCGGTTATTGCATCTTTATGGCAGAAAGCTGTCCAATATTGCAATCTACAGGGTATTTCCATACCAATGACACCCAGTGTAGGCCTATTCCATATACTACCTACAAAACTACACTTGTCGCAAAAATTGTTCTGCGTCTACTTATTTCTGGCAGTTAAGTTGTCCATTGCCAAAATGTGGCTCTCATTTACATGGCTCAGAGGACCTCCCTGCCTTGGTCTGGTATTATAGCCCCGGGTAATTTCATTTGCTCCTTTTTTCTCCAGATTATGTGGCTTTTACCTTAACCTACTTATGGTATTGTCTTATAGTTGAAACCTACAACCACCATGGTGCTGTAATATACACCCTCATCATTTGCTCTTAGTAATATTTCACTCCCCTCCCCTTTTTTTTTCTCTTTTCTCCTTTGCCCCCCCTTTTCTTCCTTCTTCTCTCTTATCTATTTCCCCCTCCCTTATTTCTATGATGTATACCTTCTTCTTTCTTTCTTATTTCTACTCATAGATATCTTTTAGAATAGAGGAACTCTTGTTATGAAACAACTTCCTGAGTTGTTGTCATTTGTTATGATAGGTATGTTTATTATAAGTCAAACTTGAACTATATTAATCATATGTTTTTTTCACTATTAGTATGTTGTCATAAATGGATGTTAATATTGGACATAAACACTGTCTTCCTGTTTGAGTTAAAGAACATTGGACTATGATGGGATTTGTGAGGTTTGGGTCTCTAACTATGTGGAGACCACCTCATTGTTACTATTATAAAAACTCTTTTTGATGCTGTTTTTTGTTAATATAGGCATTGCTGTATAATGTTTCTCATTATGACTGTATTACATATGTCCTAATAAAACAAATTTAAAAAAAATATATGGTACCTCCACGCATGGCAAGGGCTTTCGTAGGGCCACATCGTTAAGGGACATGTTGGTAAAGACGGACCCCCGCCCATGTTATCTTAAGAAGTCCTGGTTAGATAAAACAAAACCAGGTTGCTTCAGATGCCTTGGCTGTACCACATGCAGCGCCCTACAGACAGGACCATTCTTCACTCACCCTACTAAGAAGATGAATTATAAGCATAGATATCGCCTCACGTGTACAACCACTGCACTTGTGGCCTATTTTAAGTTGTAAAAATGACTGCTGACTTGAGGACACAAATGGCCAACCACAGGTCATCAATATGCGTTGCCATACAGAAGGGAACATCGGATCAACTGGTGGCAAGACACATCGCCCAAAGAGGACATATAGTGATTGATTTGAAGTACACTATCATTGACCACGTACCACCTTTATCCAAAGGTGGGGACAGAGGGAACATTCTTCTACAAAGAGAAGCACGGTGGACCCACAGACTGGGGACCTTGGCCCCAAACAGCTTAAATGTTCATTTTGACTTGCATTGTTTTCTATAATGTTTTCTATAATTTGTTCTACTCTCATACACTTTCCTCTCCCCTTTGATGTCCCCAACTGATTCCTGATTGGTCACTGGTGACGCTTCCCCCCGGATCAGCATGGTTTGCTTAACCTGTGATTGAGGTACTCTGGGGCAATATAAGCAGTCACTAATGCCTAGTCTAAGATGCTTGGTGTAAATTAGCTTGTTTACTATGACTTTTTGTTTGAAAGCTTCCCCACATTATGCTCTGGGGATACACCACGTTCCGTGGAGCTTAGCACCCTCATTGGCTCTCAATGACACACCTCTACATCGGGTATTATTTGGCTTTGCTGGGAATGCTGATATGTATTTTATTTACACAGCACTTGAGGCTCCGGTTGCCAGCCAGCCATACGGCTATTTTCCCCATTACATGTCATATATTTTTTAACACTATTTGTGCTGTTACGATGTACAGTGTATCTGTTCTGCCTTGTTATACGGTGTGTTGGGTGGCTGGTCTGATTGGCTGGGGGTTGGGCGCTCCTCCATTTTCTTGTACTGATTACTGGCAGTAATATGCCTTACCCAGATTTGGGGGCCTTTGTTTTTATGTATGGTTGCTATGGAAACCCTCTGATGGCCATAACTTTATTATGGCACATACGGCTTATCAAGTACTAATATCACACTAACTTTGGAGCTTTCACTGCTCATAACCTGTTCTTAATACTGTTATGCACACATATTGCTCTGTGGTTCTTTCATGTATATTGATCTTTTAGTTTTAAAAGATAATCCAAGAGGAAAATCTAAGAGGAAGCGCATATCAAATAAGAAGTGAAATACAGTGGTATTTACAAAAAAAAAAGTGATATACAGTGATATTTGCAAAAAAGTAGTGCAGTTGGAGTGTGTGTAAAAAATATTATATGCAGGTTCCAAATGAATCCTCAAAAGTATGGCCAAATAATCAAAATAATATTATAAAAACACATAGAATATACTAGGAACAAATAAACTGTGATTGTTATATGTGTGATTGTCCCAGAGTATTGTAAAAGTCTCTTGTGGTAAAATAAATCGGCAAGCTCCTATTGTGTCCCACGGTGTAATGGTTCAAAGATACTAGAATGAAGAAAAAGACAAGGGGCGTTTCATAGTGTAATTTGTAAATACAAATTTTGTGTGTATCAAGATGAATTAAAACTACTCACAAGAATAGTGGCATCTTAAACGAATATGGTGCTATCAGGCAGACTGACGTTTATGCAGCAGTCAGTTCGCTGCGGGTCTCCGTATGTTTGACCCGGCAGATCTGGATTCAGGTCATCAAACAGCTGCCTTCCAAAGCTAGAAACCGGATTCAGGTGTATACCTCGACAGGATAACAGCGTCTACCTCGACAGGATAACAGCATGTGCCTCGACAGGATTAGATAACAGTGTATCCAGCTGAATGATTACAGCGTACAGGTGTCTCTCAAACACAAGGATCAACAATCAGCTGCATGCTAACAATAAAAGGCTGCGGTAAAAAGTTCCAAAGTGTGAACAGAAAAAAGGTGGCCACAAAACCGGGTTGTGGTAAAGTCTTTCTTTATTTTGCAACGCGTTTCTCGGTCAATATAGGACCGTTTCATCAGTTCCCCAAGGGAAAATGTAAAAATGTCAAAAAGATCTAAATTTATAACTACTTATATAGTTAAGAATTCAACAAAATCTGCAACATTACTAAAGAATCAATATCCATAAGTTACTCAGATCCAGTAATTAAGGAAATGATGCAAGAAGGATTTGATTTTATTCCTAGAAAAGGCAAAACATTGGCCAACTTTCTTTCTCCATCAGATCTGATTCCCAATACAAATAAAACCTGATTACAGAGAAGAAAGGTGTTCTTCAAATGTAGGAGTCCCATTTGTAAAACATGTAACTTTGTAATGGAGGGCAATACGTTTAAGTCTAGTGTAACAGGACAGAAATATGATAGCAATTTTTATATCAATTGTGCTACAACACATGTAGTCTATCTTTTAACATGTCAAATGTGCTTGAAAGAATACACAGGTAAAACTAATAAGTTAGTACTACTTAAGAAAATTCAATTTGTGCATCCATTAGGTTTAATAAAGTGTTGTGACAAAATTAAAGGTATACCTTTAAGGATTTGAAATAAAGGGAAGTGTAGACAGGTTGACAGGTATGCAGTGACCAAGTGCACATGTGCACAAAACACGCCTGTGAGTGACTCTATCTACCAACCTGTTTGGTTTTATATGTATGCTGACCTGCTGGATTTTTTTTTAACAAGAAAAATACGCCTTGATTTAGAGTTTGGCGTTAGCCGTCAAAACCAGCGTTAGGGGCTCCTAACGTTGGTTTTGGGCTACCGCTGGTATTTAGAGTCAGTCAGGAAAGGGTCTAACGCTCACTTTCCAGCCGCAACTTTTCCATACCGCAGATCCCCCTACGCCATTTGTGTATCCTATCTTTTCAATGGGATCTTTCTAACGCTGGTATTTAGAGTCTTGGCTGAAGTGAGCGTTAGAAATCTAACGACAAGACTCCAGCCGCAGCAAAAAGCCAGGAGTTAAGAGCTTTCTGGGCTAACGCCGGTTCATAAAGCTCTTAACTACTGTGCTCTAAAGTACACTAACACCCATAAACTACCTATGTACCCCTAAACCGAGGTCCCCCCACATCGCCGCCACTTAACCCCTAATCTGCCGACCGCACACCGCTGCAACCTACGTTATCCCTATGTACCCCTAATCTGCTGCCCCTAACACCGCCGACCCCTATATTATATTTATTAACCAATAATCTGCCACCCCCAACGTCGCCGCCAACTACCTACACTTATTAACCCCTAATCTGCCGACCGGACCTCACGCTACTATAATAAAGTTATTAACCCCTAATCCGCCTCACTCCCGCCTCAATAACCCTATAATAAATAGTATTAACCCCTAATCTGCCCTCCCTAACATCGCCAACACCTAACGTCAAGTATTAACCCCTAATCTGCCGACCGGACCTCACCGCTACTATATTAAATTTATTAACCCCTAAAGCTAAGTCTAACCCTAGCCCTAACACCCCCCTAAGTTAAATATAATTTTATTCTAACAAAATAAATTGACTCTTATTAAATAAATTATTTCTATTTAAAGCTAAATACTTACCTGTAAAATAAACCCTAATATAGCTACAATAAAAATTATAATTATATTGTCGCTATTTTAGGATTAATATTTATTTTACAGGCAACTTTGTATTTATTTTAACCAGGTACAATAGCTATTAAATAGTTAAGAACTATTTAATAGCTACCTAGTTAAAATAATTACAAAATTACGTGTAAAATAAATCCTAACCTAAGTTACAATTAAACCTAACACTACACTATCAATAAATTAATTAAAGGGACATGCCACCCACATTTTTTCTTTTATGATTTAGAAAGAGAATGCAATTTTAAACATCTTTCTAATTTACTTATATTATCTAATTTGTTTTATTCTCTTGATATTCTTTGATGAAAAGCATATCTAGATATGCTCACTAGCTGCTGATTGGTTGCTGCACATAGAAGCATCGTGTGATTGGCTCACCATGTGCATTGCTTTTTCTTCAACTAAGGATATTTAAAAAATGAAGAAAAATAAATAATGGAAGTAAATTGTAATGTTGTTTAAATTTCTATTCTCTATCTGAATCATGAAAGAAAGATTTTGGGTTTAGTGGCTCTTTAAATAAAATACCTACAAATATCTACAATTAAACCTAACACTACACCATCAATAAATTAATTAAATAAAATACCTACAAATAAATACAATTAAAGAAACTAACTAAAGTACAAAAAATAAAAAAAGAACTAAGTTACAAAAAATAAAAAAATTATTTACAAACATTAGAAAAAGATTGCAACAATGTTAAGCTAATTACACCTACTCTAAGCCCCCTAATAAAATAACAAAGCCCCCCAAAATAAAAAATGCCCTACCCTATTCTAAAATACAAATAGAAAAGCTCTTTTACTTTACCAGCCCTTAAAAGGGCTGATCCAATCGGATTGAACTTGAATCTGATTGGCTGATTCCATCAGCCAATCAGAATTTTCCTACCTTAATTCCGATTGGCTGATAGAATCCTATCAGCCAATCGGAATTCGAGGGACGCCATCTTGGATGACGTCATTTAAAGGAAACGTCATTCGGCGAGTAGGCGTCGGTAGAAGAGGATGGATCCGCGTCGGCTGGAAGAAGATGGCTCCGCTCGGCTCCGCTCCAGATGGATGAAGATTGAAGATGCCACTTGATAGAAGACTTCAGCCCGATGATGGACCTCTTCAGCGCCCCCTTGGATCAGGACTTCAGCCCGATGATGGACCTCTTCAGCCCGATGATGGACTTCTTCAGCGCCCGCTTGGATCAAGACTTCAGCCCGATGATGGACCTCTTCAGCCCGATGATGGATTTCTTCAGCGCCCGCTTGGATCAAGACTTCAGCCCAATGATGGACCTCTTCAGCTGGATGATGGACTTCTTCAGTCCCCGCTTGGGCTTGGATGAAGACTTCAGAGGCTCCTCTGGACGGATCGGTGATACCCGGCGTGGTGAAGATAAGGTAGGGAGATCTTCAGGCGGGTAGTGTTAGGTTTATTTAAGGGGGGTTTGGGTTAGATTAGGGGTATGTGGGTGGTGGGTTGTAATGTTGGGGGGTATTGTATGTTTTTTTTTACAGGCAAAAGAGCTGAATTCTTTGGGGCATGCCCCGCAAAAGGCCCTTTTAAGGGCTGGTAAGGTAAAAGAGCTTTTCTATTTGTATTTTAGAATAGGGTAGGGCATTTTTTTATTTTGGGGGGCTTTGTTATTTTATTAGGGGATTTAGAGTCGGTGTAATTAGCTTCTTAATTCTTAACTATTTAATAGCTATTGTACCTGGTTTAAATAAATACAAAGTTGCCTGTAAAATAAATATTAATCCTAAAATAGCTACAATATAATTATAATTTATATTTTAGCTATATTAGGGTTTATTTTACAGGTAAGTATTTAGCTTTAAATAGGAATAATTTATTTAATAAGAGTTAATTTATTTTGTTAGATAAAAATTATATTAGGGTTAGGGTTAGGGGGGTGTTAGGGTTAGGGTTAGACTTAGCTTTAGGGGTTAATAAATTTAATAGAGTAGCGATGAGGTCCAGTCGGCAGATTAGGGGTTAATACTTAAAGTTAGGTGTCGGTGATGTTAGGGAGGGCAGATTAGGGGTTAATACTATTTATTATAGGGTTATTGAGGCGGGAGTGAGGCGGATTAGGGGTTAATAACTTTATTATAGTAGCGGTGAGGTCCGGTCGGCAGATTAGGGGTTAATAAGTGTAGGTAGGTGGCGGCGACGTTGGGGCGGCAGATTAGGGGTTAATAAATATAATATAGGGGTCGGCAGTGTTAGGGGCAGCAGATTGGGGGTACATAGCTATAATGTAGCTCGCGGTGGTGTACGGAGCGGCAGATTAGGGGTTAATAATAATATGCAGGGGTCAGCGATAGCGGGGGCGGCAGATTAGGGGTTAATAAGTGTAAGGTTAGGGGTGTTTAGACTAGGGGTTCATGTTAGGGTGTTAGGTGCAGACTTAGGAAGTGTTTCCGCATAGCAAACAATGGGGCTGCGTTAGGAGCTGAACGCTGCTTTTTTGCAGGTGTTAGGTTTTTTTTCAGCTCAAACAGCCCCATTGTTTTCTATGGGGGAATCGTGCACGAGCACGTTTTTGAAGCTGGCCACGTCCATAAACACCACTGGTATTGAGAGTTGTAGTGGCGGTAAATTATGCTATACGCTCCCTTTTTGGAGCCTAACGCAGCCCTTCTGTGAACTCTAAATACCAGCGTTATTTAAAAGGTGCGGGGAAAAAAAAGCACGCGTAGCTAACGCACCCCTTTGGCCGCAGAACTCTAAATCTAGCGGATAATTTTTTTGGATTTAATCTTCTGGTGTGATTGGTTTGTTGTTTCAGTGCACTTTACATTGTGGCTCTTACTGGATTTCTAGCGTGTGGAGGAGACACGCATTATAGCAGCCCTAACACCTGAACCTTTCTCCTCCCAGTCTCCATTGTGCTGAGCTTGGAGCTGTTATTTCACAGCACCAATGTTTTACAGGTGAGACATGTGAGTGCTTTTGTCCACATTGACTTTTGTGGGTTTCTTTTTTTTTTAATAATTTATATAAGATGGTGTTATTATGAGTGTAAGTGTACTTTGTAGTGTATTTTGGACACTTTTTTGTTTCACAAAACAGTTAACCAGAGTTCTGAGGATAAGATAACTGGACAAGAGTTAACATGAATTGCGCTCAAGTGATGGCATTTACTTTCAACTTCTAATATAAGCGGAAAACCTGATGCTTGCAAACTCCTGCTATAAACCCCTTTTCGCTTGCGCATAACTGTTAGCACTCCACTCGTAATCTGGCCCTTAGTATTTAATCCCTTAACGACCAGCGTCCTTAATGACTGGGCCTTTCTCTGCCGCAATATCTGTAAAAGTAGCGAGATCACACTATTTCTGCATGCCCCACGAGTATAGCAGTGCAGAAATAGATGGGCAGAGGTACCAATGCAGAGAGGGACACTCTGTGCAGCAGTGATGCCGATCGTTGGTGGCATGGGAGGGTTAGGAGGGAGGCGGGTGGGCAGCCCATCACTGGAGGGGGGCGGGTGGAACCGCTATGCTACAGAAAGAAGGGGAAAGGAGGGAGAGAGGAGGGAGAGTGGGATCCTATGTAAAGGAAACTATTAGAGGGTAGAGAAAAGATCATGGATGGGGATGGGGGGTAAATGAGGGAGGGGGCAGGGAGTTGGGCAGCTGCACTACAGAAAAAAATGATTTTGCTTTTTTAATTAAAATAAATTTAAAATAATAGAAAACTTGGTACTGGCAGACAGCTGCCATTACCTACGAGGAAGGGAATTGATTAGAAGGGGGAGGGTTAGAGAGATTTTTGGGAGGGATCAGAGAGTTTGGAAGGTGAGGGGTAATCCTACACTAAGGACAATAATAATAATAATAATAATAATAATAATAATAATAAAAAAAGGTGTAAAACTGCATACTTGCAGACTGTCTGCCAGAACTTAAGATGGGGGTGGCCATGGGGGGTTGGGGAGGGAAGAGAGCTGTTTGAGAGGGATCAGGTAGGGATTAGGGGGTGGGAAGTGTCAGATGGGAGGGTAATCTCTACACTAAAGCTAAAATTAACCTTACAAGCTACCTGATTAACACCTTTACTGCTGGAAATAATAAACGTGTGGTACGCAACTGCAATTAGTGGCCTTCTAATTACCAAAAAAGCAATGGCAAAGCCATATATGTCTGCTATTTCTGAACAAAGGGGATCCCAGAGAAGCATCTACAACCATTTCTGCCATGATTGCACAAGCTGTTTGTAAATAATTTCAGTGAGAAACCTAAAGTTTGTGAAAAAGTTAACAATTTTTTTATTTGATCGCATTTGGCAGTGAAATGGTGGCATGAAATAAACCAAAATGGGCCTAGACCAATACTTTGGGTTGTCTACTAAAACAAAAAATATATAGTTTTGATATAGTGATGGTAAAAATGGTAAAAAGGATCTGATATTTTGGGGAAGCGTTAGTCTGAAATGTCCGGTCCTTAAGGGGTTAATATCCCCTTGATAATTTATCATTTAAAATAATTTTTTATATTTTCTACTAGTTTTTTATTATATTCCATCTCCATATTTTTCTGACTGACATGCTAGTATAACAAATAAGTTCTTGCAAAACAAGTTACATTAGAAATATGTTAAAAAACCTGTAGCTCCCATGACCTTATAGAAGTCCCAGTTTGCCAAAGCCCACCTAGCCACACACATGATATTTCCACTTCTTAGTCCCACCAAACTCTCAGTCAACTCTACCCTCTCCACACCCAACTCCACCTGATAAAGCCACCAGCCTCCCCAGATAGTATCCAGGAAATGTGCGGTATGACATAATAATGCTCCCTACAATCATAAAGAAATCACAAAGCTAGATGACATTGTTGTTGAACAAAAATAATTAATAAATAATAAGTTAAAAAACTAATAAAATGAATTGCATCACCACTCTCTACCAAAGATTAACAAACACACATTTTGAGATTTCACAGTATAATTAGGTATCACATGACCCTCTAGGTGTCATATGATTGGGGCAAAAATGTTCTATATTTGCATTACAGTTAAAATTAAAAGTGAAATATGTCGATGTTAAAATAGGAGTATTATATTTAATCTATGCTGATATAATCATGTTGGGGTATTTTTATTTTTTGCCCCACACTGGAAATATTTCTGAAAGTTTTCAAATTATTACATCTCGTGAAGAATCCGAAAATAAAAGTTTGTGAAGTCCGTTGGTTGGAGTTCCAGGTATTCTGTAGGTGTTGCATGAGCAGAGCTGAACTCATTGGGTGCACAGTTGAGGTTTGTAGGGCATGATTAAGCATTCCAAGGGTAAGGTTAGGCAGAAAATGGCAGGAGCAGTAGCCAAATAGGTGCATTCACATAATGAGGGTGCAGTTTTAAGACTGGGTGTTTTTTTTACCCCAATAAAACCATCCCCTGCAATTCTGCAACAAAAGTATGAGAGTAGAGCTTGTTAATCATCCCAGTTGGACGTGACCAGGATGAATTAAGATCCTTCCTTCTTAACTAGCAATGACCCAAAGCTTTATCTGCAGCTTGATAAATGGAACCCATTTTAACATAGCTTAATATGTAGTTTATTGCCTGAAGTGAAGCTTTATATTACAGAACTATACAATACAAAAAGAAATATAATTTTACAAACCCCTGCAAAAATGTAAAGTACATTAATATACTACTGTATATGACTGTAGATAGCAAATCTATTTGAACGCTGAAGAGGATTCTTAGATACAAAGCTGCTGTTTTGGGAGTTTATTTTGGGGTAGAGTAACTTACAAGTGCTCCATCCAAAGAAATATAGTGCGTCTGCATTTGCTTCAATATTATCGCTGCTGGCTCTTTCCATTTTAATTCAAAATAAATATAGATTATTCAGTCTTGGTTTTTGGATTTAAAGTTCACTTTAATGCTGCAGTAAAAAACATTCATGAACCATAAAATAAACTTTAACTAGAAACAGCTATTTTTTAGGGAATTGAAAATAATGAACTCATCAAAGTATGCTTAAACAGATTCTAAGCCTTTTTCAATTCCAGTGTATAAAATGAAAAATACAAACAGCTTGTTTTTCAAGGGTGATATAAACATTGCGGATGGGAACATTCATTTAGATGTGATTACAATCGAACAAAAACTATCACTTTTATCACTGCAAGTAATCTTTTGGTTTAATATATACTTGAGAGGGTATTTTTTGTTACAAAATAAATCCATGGACGAGTGACCTTAAAATCTATGATAAATCAAAAAGATTGGCAGATACAGCTATCTATCTATCTATCTATCTATCTATCTATTTATCTATCACCTATCTTTCTCCTATCTATCTATCTATTATCTATCATTTATCTATCTATCTTCTGTCACCTATCTATCACCTATCTATCTATCTATCTATCATCTATCTATCTATCTATCTATCTGTCTGTCTGTCTATCTTTCATCTATCTATCTATCTATCTATCTATCTATCTATCTATCTAATCTATTTATCAATCTATCTATGTATCTATCACCTATCTATCTATTTATCTATCTAACGATCTATCTATCTATCTATCTATCTATCTATCTATCTCTCTATCTATCTATCCATCTGTCTGTCTGCCTGTCTGTCTATCTATCATCTATCTATCTATCTATCTATCTAGCTATCTATATGTCTATCTATCTATCTATCTATCTATCTATCTATCATCTATTTATCTATTACCTATCTATCATCTATCTATCTATCTATCTATCTATCTATCATCTAGCTATCTATCTATCTATCATCTATCTATCTATCTAGCTATCATCTATCTATCTATCCTCTATCTATCATCTATTTATATATCACCTATCTATCTATCTATCTATCTATCTATCTATCTATCTATCTATCTATCTATCTGTGTATGTCTGTCTAACTATTTATCTATCTATATATCTATCTATCATCTATCACATCTCTCTCTGAAGCTATCTTTCTTTCTGTCTGTTTTTCTATCTATCTATCTATCTATCTATCTATCTCTCTATCATCTATCATCTATTTATCTATTACCTATATATCATCTATCTATCGATCATCTATCCATCATCTATCCTCTATCTATCATCTATTTATATATCACCTATCTATCACCTATCTATCTATCTATCTGTGTATGTCTGTCTAACTATCTATCTATCTATCTATCTATATATCAATCTATCATCTATCTATCACATCTCTCTCTGAAGCTTTCTTTCTTTCTGTCTGTCTGTCTGTCTTTCTTTCTTCTTTCTTTGTTTGTTTGTTTCTTTCTTTCTTTCTATCGTCTATTTATCTATTACCTATCTATCATCTATCTATCTATCTGTCTATCTATCCTCTATCTATCATCTATTTATATATCACCTATTTATCACCTATCATCTATCTATCTATCCAACTCTATCTATCTATATATCTATCTGTGGATGTCTGTCTATCTATCTATCACATCTATCTATCTATCTATCTATCTATAATCTATCTATCTACCTATCTGTGTATGTCTGTCTATCTATCTATCTATCTATCTATCTATCCAACTCTATATATCTATATGTCTATCTGTGGATGTCTGTCTATCTATCTATCACATCTCTCTATCTTTTATCTATCTATTTATCATCTATTTATCTATCTATCTATAATCTATCTATCTACCTATCTGTGTATGTCTGTCTATCGATCTATCTATCTATCTATCTATCTATCTATCTATCTATCTATCTATCTATCTATCTATCTATGTATGTCTGTCTATCGATCTATCTATCTATCTATCTATCTATCTATCACATCTCTCTCTCCCTCTCTCTCTCTCTCTCTCTCTCTCTCTCTCTGTAGCTATCTTTCTATCTATCTATCTATCTATCTATCTATTGATCTATCTATCTATCATCTATCATCTATCTATATATCTACCTATTTGTGTATGTCTATCTATCTACCTATCTGTGCATGTCTGTATATCTATCTATCTATCTATCATCTATCTATCTATCTATCTATCTATCTATCTATTTTTATTTATCTACCTATTTGTGTATGTCTATCAGTCTATCTATCTATCTACCTATCTGTGCATGTCTGTCTATCTATCTATCTATCTATCTATCTATCTATCTATCACATCTCTCTCTGTCCCTCTCTCTCTCTCTCTCTCTCTCTTTATCAGTAGTTATTATAGAAGGTCCCAATACCTATTGCTTCATTGGATATAGGGGTACATTGTGATGCATAATATTTGTACTCATTGATCTTCTGGTCATATCAATTTTATTTATATCATAGCAATTTTTAGTATAGGATTTATTGTCCATTATAGGAAAACTTAATGCATATTTAGATAGTCCATTGAGGCATAGATAAACATAGTTATGACAAATAATAATTCCTGACAATTATAAACTCTTAGATTTAAATAACCTTTATATCTAGGCTCCTTAAGTATTATTCTACAAATTGGTTATTAGGTCAGAGCATAAGTTTGATATAAAAGTGTTGGTTGTGCAGGGCTGGGGCATGGGTTGTGAAGTGATTGTCTGTCTTTTAAAACAATAGACAAATTTGGGTAGACTGTCCCTTTAAATCTGTTCCTAATTGGTCAGAGCAAAGGAAACCAGGAATATTGATTCCACCAGGATTTTCAATGTGTATATCTCTGAACTGCTCTCTATTTAAAGACCTTTAGAATTTAATAGCATTTTGCAATATACCTCCCTTAGCAAAAAAGCTTCTAGTAAAAGGTATGACTGGTTTCCAGCAGCACATTTTCAGTGATAATCTCAATCTGAATCATGAAATAAACATTTGGGGCTTCATGTCCCTTTAATATGGATTATGAGGAGAGTAAAATTAAAAGGACATGAAAGTCAAAATAAAATGTTAGGGTCAGACAGAGCATGCAGTTTTGAACTAATGATTAATTTGCTTCTGTTATCTAATTTACTTTGTTCACTTGGCATCTTTGGTTGAAAGGCATACCTAGGTAGGTTCAGCAGAAGCAGCAGCAGCGGCTGTGTACTACTGGGAGCTAGCTGCAGATTGGTGGTTGCAGATAGATGCCTCTTGCCATTGGCTCACTTTATGTTAGCTCCCAGTCATGCATTACTGCTCTGGAGATTACTATTTGTTGAACTCCTCTGCAGGGGTTACACATATAGATATATATAAGCAACAGCGCACTAACACTTTAGAGCATTTTCCTTGTGCACTATAAAATGTTTCCCCTTGAGACAAACAACATTCAATAGACTTTTCAAGGGGTGTGTCCCAGGTCTGTTAAATGATGCATAATGTGCAAACAAAAATGACAGTTGAAATAAACTAACATACAAGCAAATAAACTAACATCCTATAAAATTTTGGGGATATACATTATGAATTACAAATTTTGAAATATAAAATAATTTGGAATATGTTGTTGATGATGAACTGTATATGGTAGGAAAACTGCTGTGAATATATCATACATTGTATAATATGAATGTGAAAGAATGTACAGTACATTGTTTCCACATGTTTAGAGAGTATTGTTTAGAATTATCAGGTGTATATGAATTGCTGTATATGAATTATTGTATAGATTTTCACTTTATGCCTTTATTTTATTTTAACACACAAGACTGACACCTTTGCAATTAAACACTGAAACAGTCAGGTGTTGAAGGTTACCAATTAAGGGTACACGCCCTTAGGATAGAGAGGAAAAATGTTAGTTGGCACTAGATAGTAGGTTTATAAAGCAGGACAGTAGCAGGGTAAAAAATATGCCTGAGGAAACGAAGTATGAGCCGAGAAAAGCGTTGCATTTACAGGGGGCTTGACTGTATGCCCCTAGTTCACTCCTTTGTACATGTATTTTAATTTGTTTTTAATAAATAGTATTTTTTAATTTGTAAAAATACTCTTGTGAGTGATTTTACCTGCCTGCACCTGCTTGGAGTGGATCCTAACACACAGAAGTCTGCCACTTTTGGATATTGCATCCTAAGGAAAAGTCCCTTGGTGGTGAGCTGACACACCTTACCATAATATGCCAGCTTGCTCATACTAACACATAAGTGTGCTCATCTAACATGTGAGTACTAGGGATGGGCGAATGTGTTTATATCCAAATTCGAATGTTAGAACGAATGTTATTGTAGAAATTCGATTTACATAATAGAATGTTGATATGAACGAATATTCTTAAAAATTCGATTTTCGAATGTTATTTACAGTTTTCGAATGTCACATTCGAATTCGAATGTCACATTCAAATTCGAATGTTACATTCGAATTCTAATGTTGCATTCGAATATCACATTCGAATTTGAATATTAAATTTATAAAACACAATTGTAGACTAGAAACACTATTTCGAATGTCACATTCGAATCAAATATCACATTCGAATCGAATGTCACATTCGAATTAGAATATTACATTTATAAAACACAGTATTAGACTAGAAATACTATTTCAAATTCGAATGTGACATTCGAATTCGAATGTAGCATTCGAATTCGAATATTACATTTATTAAACACAGTTGTAGACTAGAAATACTATTTCAAATTCGAATGTCACATTCGAATTCGAATATTACATTTCGAAATTGAATGAATACATAGCTAAACATTCTATTATTCGAATGAATATTTTCGAATTTTATTGAAAAATTCGAAAACGAAAATTCGAAAATAGAATGTTAGAATGTTATATAAACATTCAAAATTCGATTCGAACGAATGTATCAAAATTCGTTTTAAATTTTGAATTTTTAGAAACATTCGCCCATCCCTAGTGAGTACCCAATCTTCCTTTGTGCTAAGTCAAACACCATATCCTTTGTGATCTGCACAATTTGGTGCTTTTCCTGTGTTTTATCTTTCTACTACAGTTAATGACTGATATCCTCTGTGGGTGAGCTGTCACACCTGATAAAATCTGCAGCCTGTCCCTACAAGCACATAGGTGTGCTCCAGAGCCTTGTGAGTACCCATTTGGCTTTTTTTCTGTGGCTTTGTGCTTATTTGATAATACTACACATGAGACGCCCCTTTGTTTTGTCTTTTATATACTCTCTCTCTTTGTTGCTATCTATCTATCTATCTATCTATCTACCCATCTATCTGTGTCTATCTATCTATCACATCTCCCTCTATCTGTAGCTATCTATCTATCTATCTATCTAAAGGGAGAGAGAGTTCCAAATACAAGGGTCAGGGCTGTCTTTAATATTGATTGGACCCTGGGCAAAAATTTTCTTGGGCCCCTCACCCCATGCAATTTTGCTCTCCACCATCACAAAAAACAACTAAATCAATTTTTTTTATTATTATTAGCCCAGCGGTGGATCATCCACTGCTGGGCTATTCATTTAAAAAAAAAATGCAATATGTGAAACTGGACCTAAGCAGTACTAATAAGTAAATAAATATATAAATTCCTCCACTGTGGATTAATTTAATATTCTTTTGAAAGTGAATCTGGTGTGAGGTTAGCTGGTTAAAGAGATTTAGGGCAGCCAACAGGAGCAAAGCAAGGTAAAGACTGAGGAGGAAGCATGGAGGTGAAGACAAATATAAGTTTACTGACTGGAACAGCAGAACTACTATGGGAAGCTGTAAAATCTGAGACAGAGAGAAAATAAAAACTATAAAAATAAACCTTACATTAATGTGTGAAGTATCAGCATGACGCTATACATCAGCCACACCAGCACATGTCCCTTCTTTGCTAGGAACAAGTTCCCTCTCACCCTGAACTAGACAATGCTGCATGGGGAGGGGCATGTGTGCACTCACTTATTCTTCCCACTGACACCTTTCTACAAAGCACTATTCCCCTAACAAACTTCAGTTAGTTGATCTTAGGGTCACAGCAGAAAGAGCAGGGCTAAGGGGACCAGTAGACTGGATGCTGTCTGTCCAAGGTTGCATGGATACAGTGTGAGATGAGTCACACAGCCTCAAGACTGAAGAGAGCAGTGTATGCAGCTGCACAGATGCTCAAATCCTCATGTGCCTGCCGCTCCAGCTTTCTGCTGCATGCGCCCACAGTCAGCCCTACCCAGAAACAATCCCCACCACCAGAGCAGTTACCTGGTAACAGTGGTAACCCCAGTAGGACCTTTTCTGATGCAGTGGGAAATGGCTGGATGCCGAGTTAGGGCTTTGCATTCAGTGCTGCACAGTGCACATCTAAAACAGCACATGGCAATAGCTTGGCATGTCACATGACACCGGCACGGTCTGGCACAGTTATATATAAGCAGAGTACTTTTGACTGTGACAGTATTAGGACTGAATGTGTGTGTTCCCCATGTCACATCAGCAGTCTGGTATGAACCATAAAAAAAAAAAAAAAAAAAAAAAATTTTTTATTTTTTTTAGGACTCTTGGGCCCCTCAACAGAGACTAGGCCCAGGGCAGCTGCCCCTTTTGCCCTGTGTTAAAGACGGTCCTGACAAGGGTTGAAAAAATAGCACTACAAATTACTAGGCAGGTAGGGCAAAGTTGCTACTATATACAAGTCTACAGTATATAATAATAAATATATGACCATTGATGTTTTCTTCTCTGTCAATTTTTCTGTCTGCCTCTGTCTGCCTCTGTCAGTCTCTGTCAGTCAGTTGATGTATCTGATCATGGACCTCTTTTATTTAAATGCTTGTGATTGGTATGGTAGCATCTGGTATTTGGTATTCCCTGTGGATTTCTTTTTAAATTTTGGATGAAATATCCTATGTAATATCAATATTTGTTACTCCACTAGACTCACAAGTTAAAAAATGGTTTTGTGGACAAAAATGTCATTTATATAGCACATGTGGGGGCCGATTTATCATTGTGCGGGCAGACATACACTGTTGGCATTTATCATTGCCCCTGCAGTTCTCATGATATGCTTGTGCAATGCCGCCCCCCTGCATATTCGCAGACAATCGGCTGCTAGCAGGGGGGTGTCAATCATTCCGATTGTATCCGATCGGAATAATTGCTGTCCGCCACCTCTTAAGACTGCTGCTTTTTATCAGTGCGTTTTCAGTAACTGTTTTTGTGGGTCTTATGGTAGGAGTGAGTTTAGGAGGTGGTCTGTGTAGGGTTATAGTGGTTAGTTTAGGTTAGGGGTGTTTGCAGAAAGGGTGCATCTACAGTAGGGGGGTCTTAGGTTAGGGTCCTTTGGTGTTCATTAAAGTAGTGATCAGTTAGGGTGATTGTGCCTGGCGGTCCACAGTAGGACTTAGAGGGGTTTGTTTGCAAACCTTTGAGAATTGTGGCAGTTAGAGAGTTAACAGCAGAAGGGCGTTATACTAATAGAATGCATGGTGTTTACAGGATTATTAACAGATGGTTTACTATTTCTGGTTGTGGTATAAGGGAGCTAATAGTTGAAGTGTTTTTTAAATAGCAGGGTGGTTATTGTGAAGGGGGGTTGTGTCTGTTTAGGGGTTAATTGTGGTTAGAGGGGTTTATTGTTGAGGGTTTTTGTGATGGAGGGTTGTGGTAGTTTAGGCATTAAATGTATTGTGGGCAACTGGGGGTTTAGGCATTTATTACTGGAGATTAGGTAGACACTTTCTTCTAACCATTTACACCAGCTTTCATAAAATTATGTTACAAGTTTATGATAATGTGCTTTGTGAAAACAGTGCCCAACATGTATTATCAAGGTAAGTGTGGCTACAATGCTAATTAGAGCTTCCCATTATAAGTACGGGATGTGTTCATTTTGCTCCCCTCACAAAACAAGTATTTGGTTATATATTTTACCTACTGACTTGTAATTTCAAATCAAGTAATTCTGATCATGCAAGGACAAGCACAAAGTAATGTGCTATGCAAAATCTGTATTGCTCGATTTGCAATCTAGGTCATAATTAAGAGTAAGGGGCATATTTATCAAGCTCCGTATTGACCTTCAGGCTCGCCAGAAACCGAAGCCGCTGCTCCATAACCTGTCTGCCTGCTCTGAGGCCGCGGACAGAAATCAACCCGATCGAATACGATCGGGTTGATTGACACCCCCTGCTAGCAGGTGATTGGCCACGAATATGCAGGGAGCGGCATTGCACCAGCAGTTCACAAGAACTTCTGTGCAATGATAAATGCTGACAGCGTATGCTGTCGGCATTTATCAATGTGCGGCGGACATGATACGTTACTTCGTATCATGTCAGCTCACACATTGATAAATATGCCCCTAAGCATTAGTGCTAGGATATGTTATTTTTTAAGTTACTTGTACTCGTTAAAGGGACATAAAATAGGAGATATTTTCTTGCCATCATCTTTCAGCTATACTGCATCACTTTTAAGTGATTTAGAATATGGGTATTGTGTCTCTTTAATGAAAAAAACCCTCCATGTCCTTTTAACATTGATATTGCTTATATACATTGACTTCACTATACTATCAAACTTACCTTTCCCTATCACTATAAAGTATTCACTTATGTCATTACCTAAAAGCAATCTTGAGTTGACATTCAGATTACTTAACATCAAAATAACTCATTGTATTACTAAATTGAATAGGTGATTTCAGTATGCCTCTGTCAATCATATCCCACATGCTTGAGAAAAAGCTTCAATTAAGTTTTATTTCCCAATGTATTTCTATATATCTATGCCTTCTAATATTGGGTTCAAAGAAATTTGTCAGCTATCAAACATTTTTTCAATGTTTTGATCCTTTTTTGATTGGTGTATTTATTCAGATATAAGGTGCAAGTATAATCAGAAGACTAAATCAGCCTTTGGTAATTTGTATCTAGATGAAAATACTTCCCAAAATTCCCCACTCTATTAAGGGGCGTATTTTGGCCTAGGCAAACAAGGCACTTGCCTAGGGCAGCAGATTGGAGGAGGGGCAGCACATTTGTTGTGTCTATATTTTTAAGAAGCTTACAGCTATTTTAGAAGTATTATACAGGTATAGAATTGGAGATTTTACCCAAAGATCTTACATTCAATGGGAATAAAATAAGGGAGTTTCAATCAGTTTAGCGGTAACTCGGAAGCTTTCATTTATTTAGCTAGCTATTGTCTTTAGTTCTGTTGGCATTCAACACTCAGTATTGTGTTTGGGGAAGTATGAATGTGCCTGTGAATGTGTGTATGCAAGTGTTTTTCAAGCACTGGTGAACATGTACTTTGAAAATACCATAAAAAGTAAAATAAAAAAAATACACGTTACTCCTTGATTAAAAAATATTATGGGCAGAAAAGGCCTAAAACCTGGAGGGGGTGCAGCAGGCTTTTCAGTGCCTAGTGCAGCAAAAAACCTAAATACGCCACTGACTCTATTACAAAAAGATCTGCATACAAAAATTGTATTTTAGGAAACTGTGCAGTGTTGTGTAGCTCAGAAACATAACATTTTTAAAGACTCTTGAGAATGTTTATCAAGGGTGTAACTTCAGGGATTTCAGATGTCTCAATTGACTGGTTCTGCACCAGAAAGGGAAGTGTTGAAATGGTAAGTCTTTTTTCAGCCTTTGTAAAAGGGCCAAGTGAGGTTTAATTATACCTCTCCTCTGCTGGGACCAGTTGAGAACATATAAGCTCCTGTGCTAAACAAGCAATCACTTGCAGGGCAGTTTCTAGAGAATCTGTCTCCTAGGGTGAAATTCTAAAATATGCCCCCCCCCTCCAATTTTAAAGTGCAACCTTCCATGTCTCACTGTCAATTTGTTTTAAATGAAGCACCAATAGAGGCACTTTCAGACACAACATATGCACACACACATAGACAAAAATATGCACACAAACACATAACCACCCATAGACATCCACAAAAAAGGCAACTATGGACATCTATATGCACATACACAGCCACCCATAAACATCCACATGCACACATGCAGACACTCATATAAATCCACATGCACAGACACACACAGGCACACAGGCACCCATATAAATCCACACACACTGGTACCCACATATATCCACTATCCATATGTACACACACAAACATTCCCTTGGACAATCAAGAACAAAAAATATAAACAGGCAATCACATACTATGAGATATAAGCTTTGGGTTAAAGTTTTATAAGGCTTTTTATAATTCCTAGTACCCTTTCTCACAATACTTATACTCTGGAATTTTACTTTGATACAGGTTCAGCACTGCAGAAAACAGTGCAGAATCACACTAGGGTTTACAGATTTACTTTTAATACAGACACCATCTCAATAATTTACAACCCAAAAATATGCACACAAACACATAACCACCCATAGACATCCACAAAAAAGGCAACTATGGACATCTATATGCACATACACAGCCACCCATAAACATCCACATGCACACATGCAGACACTCATATAAATCCACATGCACAGACACACACAGGAAAACACAGGCACCGATATAAATCCACACACATTGGTACCCACATATATCCACTATCCATATGTACACACACAAACATTCCCTTGGACAATCAAGAACAAAAAATATAAACAGGCAACCACATACTATGAGATATAAGCTTTGGGTTAAAGTTTTATAAGGCTTTTTATAATTCCTAGTACCCTTTCTCACAATACTTATACTCTGGAATTTTACTTTGATACAGGTTCAGCACTGCAGAAAACAGTGCAGAATCACACTAGGGTTTACAAATTTACTTTTAATACAGACACCATCTCAATAATTTACAACCCAAAAAAAAAGTTTACAGAGTACTACCTACAAAAAAAAAAAAAAAAATAAAATGCCAGCTAAACAAACTTAATTAAGATAAATGATCACTTTAAACAATTCAATGTACAATTCAAATCAGACAATAGAATGAAAGCTTTGTTTTCATTCTATTGGCTGATTTGAATTTGAACATGCAAATCAGCCAATAGGAATGCAAGGGTACCACATATAAAAGATGTACCTCACATTCAGAATTCAATGTGACAAAGTGGACCTCCATGTTCAAGCTCACAAGATAAAGACCACTGCTGCCGCCACCACTGCTGCTGGGAAGATAAAAGACTGACTCCGGGATGAAGAAGGACCACCTCAGGGATGAAGATGGAGTGCCGCCGGGATCATCATCATCTTTGGTAAGTACAATCTTGGGATTTAGTGGTAGTTTTTTTTAAGATTCTTTTTTTTTTTTTTTTTTTTTTTTTATATGGACAGCAAGAAAAGAGCTAAATGCCCCTTTTTCAGTGCACTTTTTAGATTAGACCTATTTATTTTTTGGAGGGGGGAGGTGGGGGTGTTAATGTTAGAAGGTTTTTTATGTCATCATAAGAGCTTGATCCCTTTAGGGGAATACCCTACAAAGGCACTTTTAAGGGCTATTTGTAGTTTAGTTTTAGAATAGAGTTTTTTGTTGTGTTTTTTTATTTTTGGGTATTATAATAGGTATAACCTTTTTTTGATAATTTGCTTTTTATTTTGTGTAAGGTTGTTATTTGTTATTTTTGTAATATTTGGTTAATTTTTTTATGTTAGTTTTTTTTCTTGTAATTATAATTATGTTTGTGGTAATAATAGTTTTTTTTATTTTTATAGTAATGGTATTTTTATTTTTATTTTAGAAGATAATATTATTATTATTTTTTATTTCACAGGTAAATTTTTATTTTTTTAAGGGAAGTTAGTTTTTTTGGTAAAGGTAGGGTTAGTTTATTTTGGGTTAACTTAGGGGGTATTAAGTTAGGGGTTTAGATGTTAGTGGGTTACTTTGCATTGGGGGGCTGGCAGTTTAGGGGGTAATAATGTAGTGCAGACTTTAAGATGTGGGGGCTGGAGTTTCAGGGGTTAATAGTGTAGAAGCTTACTTTGAGGTGGGTGGGTTTTTGCGGTTTAGGGGTCAATAGTGTAAAGAGGTAGTTTGTGATGTGGGGGGCATGCGGTTTAGGGGTTCATAGTGAAGTTTAGTGCAACTGTTTTCATCCAGACAAACTATTTACACAACCTTAAAGGTTACGTAAAAAGTTTGAGCGTTAAATGCAATTGCGTTTTAGTGATCCCATTTACTTGTAATACGAGCGCATATTACTGCTCAATGATACACAAAGAATATATTGGGAGAGTAAATTACCGCAAGTTCACTCAAACGTATTTCCAGTAATTTTAATAGCAGCCCCACTTGTAATATGTTTTTGAGCGCTATTGCATTTATGGTCCTAGTTCTAACGAAAGCTCTTTAATTGTAATCTGGCCCAATATGTTGTAATTAAAAGAGATATTAAACACTAAATGCATTTTATAACTATAGTATTAAGGTTATTCTCTGCCTCCTTCTAGTCATGTTAAAATGTAGCTTTCACATGTGCAGCAACTTTCTTTCATTTACCTGCAGTATAACTTAGATTCCAAAAATGGTGGCACCCATAATTGGAGGCAGGTGCATGAAATGTATTTTTTTTTTAGTGTCTCTTTAACTAATCTTTCACTCTTACTATTAAAGGGATAGAAAGCTAAAAACTGAAATGTACATGGGGCTCTCCAATTTTAAATATAGAAGCCTTTTTCCAATATACTATTATAAGCTAAAATGCTTCCAGTACAAGTTACTACTGCTTTTCAGCAGCATACACACATATGCTGCAAGGACCCGTACACCAGTATTAAAACACCTGATGATCGAAAGTGTCACAAGGTGGCAAGATATCCAAAAGGGATCCGTTGTGATGTCGAGAAAGTACTGACAGTACTGTTTAAAAAAAACAACATCTACATAAGGCGTTTTACTATATATTTCAGAGTCTACTTCTCTGATATTGTCAATATATTCAAAGCAACATCGCCATCTATTTTGAAGGTGTAATATAAATTATCCCGTTACACAGTAGTGTATGAGAATACAATTTACATGTGTCAACAGAAACTCAACCCATGTTCTAACAATACAATAGTGAATTAAACATATCAATAATACACACATAGGAGCTGTCGGATTGTGGGTATATGACATATGTGTATACATTGTTAAATGTATATGTATTGTATACTATAATGTTAAAATATATATGTAAACTGTAAGCGTGATTGTACTAATATTCTGTTGTGTCCTTAGGCATGTATTTTACTTGCTTTAAGATTGCTATTGCGGATTCTCAATATTCATTTTTACATTATATTGAAAACACACAATATTCTGATTTCACAATATTGAAATTGCAACTGCACAATCTCTCTCTCTCTCTCTCTCTCACACACACTCTATCTATCTCTATCTCTCTATCTCTCTATCTCTCTCTCTATCTCTCTCTCTATCTCTCTCTCTATCTCTCTCTATCTCTCTCTCTCTCTCTCTCTATCTCTCTCTATCTATATCTCTCTGTCTCTATATATCTCTCTGTCTCTATATATCTCTCTGTCTCTATATATCGCTCTGTCTCTATGTCTCTGTCTCTCCCCTCTCTGTCTCTCCCCTCTCTATGTCGCGTTCAAGCTCGACCCCGCCCCGTCAC
Source organism: Bombina bombina (assembly GCF_027579735.1). NCBI lineage: Eukaryota > Metazoa > Chordata > Amphibia > Anura > Bombinatoridae > Bombina > Bombina bombina. Next base: position 1,300,321,496 of record NC_069499.1, read on the forward strand.
GTCTGCCCTCTTCTGCCTGCTCCGGCTGCAAACAGCAGATCAGGTAGGGACTCTAAGGCCAGGTGTGTTTGTCCTTGTGCTGTCTCTACTGCGCATGACAGCTTCGGACAAACACACTTGGCCTTTTATATTATAGGATAGTTATAGATATATTGTAATATTTATATAGCACACATTTGCTACAGTGCATTTGCAATATTTTGAAATATGAATATCGTGATCGTTATTGTGCATTCTCAAAAAAATTAAAATATAAATATTGAGAACACTCAAAAATTACACACCTAAGGACACAATGATTAGTACAATCATCCTTGCAATTTACATACATATTTTAACATTATACTATACAATCTCCCAGTTCCTATAGGTTTAATAGGAAGTAGTTTGTCTTTATTAACAAAGTCGATTGTAGACATGATGAATGTGGGAGTTTCAAGGGCGTTCCATGGGAGTAACCTGTATGTTAATGAGGAAACATTGTCGTGGGTTTCTAATATTCAAAGCACTATCCTTTTCAACCATATCAGTTTTGCCTGCTTTTCAGTGGCGAGATTTTCAAGTGAGCAAATCTAGTAAATTTACTGTGAAACTGAATTTACATATGCATAATTTGAAGTGTTACTACACAGATATTTTGTGTAAACATTTTTAAAAACTTTCCAATTTACTTTTATCATCAAACTTGCTTTGTTCTTTTGGCATTCTATGTTGGGAGCTAAACCTAGATAGTCTCATAAGATGATTTCTAAGCCATTGAAGGCCATCTCTTATTTCAGTGCATTTGGACAGTTTTTCACAACTAGACAGCGCTAGTTCATGTGTGTCATATAGATAACATTGTGCTCGCCCCCATAAAGTTATTAATGAATCAGCACTGATTTGCTAAAATGCAAATCTGTCAAAAGAACTGAGATAAGGAGGCAGTCTGCAATGGCTAAGATACAAGGAAATCACAGAGGTAAAAAGTATATTAATATAACATTGTTGGTTATGCAAAACTGGATAATCTATACTATAATCGCGTTTGCGCACGCATCCTCAAAGGAATGTTGGCTGAACGAGGCACCCAAAAGAATGTTGGCTTCATGCACAGCCAAGAGAATCCACCTGCAGCAAAGGCAAACCCAAAGCCTTAAAAAAAAACAAAACACACAAAATAACGAAAAAACACACAACTGCCCGCAAGAAATAAATAAAAAAACACGTAACCTCCTGCACAAAAAAATAACAAAAAACCCTAACCTCCCTCACAAAGTATTACCTAAACCGCAAACCCCCACATTGAAAAATAATAAAGTAATTAACCCCTTATCGGCAAATAATATAATTAAAATATTAATTCCTAAACTGCCAAACCCCCACGTCGCAATAAACCTAATTAACCTATTAACCTCTAGCCCGCCAAACCCCCACATCACAATAAACCTAATTAACCTATTACGCCCTAAACTGACACACACCCACATCGCAATAAACCTAATTAACCCCTAAACCGCCAAACCCCCACATCGCAATAAACCTAATTAACCTATTAACTCCTAAACCGACAAACCCACAACGCAAATAACTAATATACAGCTAGATTATGAGTTTGGCGTTATGAGTGAAAAAGCATCATTATGCTTCATAACGCTGCTTTTTCACTAACGCACTATTACAAGTCTTGTAGGTATAGTTGTACCGCACACCTTTTTGGCCGTCACGCAACGTTAGTACAGGACCATTTTTCTATGGGACTCCCATAGCACCAGTATTACAAGTTTGCCTGGGAGGCCAAAAAGTGAGCGGTACACTCTATAACCACAAGATTCGTACCACCATCTAAAGTCAGTAGTTATGAGTTTTACTTTACAAAGTTGTAGCATAGAACTCATAACTAAAGTGTTAAAAAGTACACTAACACCCATAAACTACCTATTAACCCCTAAACCGAGGACCTCCTGCACCGCAAACACTATAATAAATGTATTAACCCCTAATCTGCCGCTCTGGACATCACCCCAACTTAAAATATGTATTAACCCCTATTCTGCTGCTCCCCGACATCGTCGCCACTATAATAAACCTATTAACCGCTAAACTGCCGCCCTCCCGCATTGCAAACACTATTTAAATATTATTAAACCCTAATCTGCTGTCCACCCACACCGCCGCTATAATAAACCTATTAACCCCTAAACCGCTGCCCTCCCGCATCACTACATAAATCTATTAACCCCTAACACTAACCCTAACGTAACCCTAAACCTAACTTAAACATAATTAAAATAAAGCTAAATAAAACTCACCGTTCCTGAAGACCGGCGGAGAATGTCTTCTTCCAGGCGGCTCCATTATCTTCTATCTTCATCCGGAGCGAAGGCGGCGCAGCGCCTTGGGAGTCTTCCCCATTGCACGGATCCTCAGCGGTGGTCCTCTGTGGTGGTCTTCAGCGGCGGCGGTCCTCAACGACGTGGAGGCTCCTTTTAATGAGATCGTCTGTCGCACCCTGAAGATTTCCCCATAGTTTTTGCGGTACCTTGCATTCCTATTGGCTGACATTTTGAAATCAGCCAATAGGATGAGAGCTACTGAAATCTTATTGGCTGATTTGAACAGCCAATATGATTTCAGTAGCTCTAATCCTATTGGCTGATTTCAAAATCTCAACCAATAGGAATCCAAGGTACCCCTAATTGAATGTGGCTTGCATTCAATTTTCAGTGTGCTACAGACATCAGATGGAGAGAAGCCTCCACGCCACTGAGGATCGCCGCCACTGAAGACCGCAGCTGAGAACTGCTGCTGAGAACCGCCTCTCCGGATCCGCACATCGGGAAGGACCGCTTCGCCTTCATACAGGATGAAGATAGAAGATGACGAAGCCGTCTGGAAGAAGACCTTCTCCGCCGGACTACAGTGAGTACCTATTTGGGGCTTAGTTTTAGGATTTTTTTTATTTTTTGAGGGTTTTTTTATTTTTAAGATTAGGGATTTAATGGGCTGTAAAAGACCTGATTGCTCTTTTAAGGGCAATGAAAGAGCTGAATGCCATTTTAAGGACAATGCCCATACAAATGCCCTTTTAGAGGCAATGGGTAGTTTAGGTTTTTTTAGTGTTAGTTTTTTTTTATTTTGGAGGGGTTGGTTGGGTGGGGAGTTTTACTGTTAGGGGGTAATTGGTAATTTTTGTATGTAAAAGAGCTGTTTATCTTAGGGCAATGCGCTACAAAGGCCCTTTTAAGGGCTATTAGTAGTCTAGCTTTAGATTTTTTTATTTTTATAGGGGTATTAGTTTATGTTAAAAAAAAAATATTTTGGATAGCTTTGTTTGTTTTTTTCTGTAATTTTACTTTTTTATTTTTTGTAACTTTAACTTGGGTTTTTGTATTTTTTTAAACATAGACTGCCCTCTGGGCAGGTTTATCGCCTAGTGGGTAATAAAGGGGTTATCTATCTTTTTAAACAATAACATTTTTTAAGTAGACCTAGTTATGTTCTTCCTACTTGTGCTCATTGGCTGAGAGTAACTTTCTGCTAATGCATATAAGCTCATCTGTTCATCTTGCAAATGTTTATTGGCTGATAGCTATATAGAGTTATGCACCTCATACACTAATAGGATGTACTCTGCAGATATTACTGTTTAGGTTTCAATTTAAGATTCAACAGCACATTTATTGTTGCTGACACAAATATGTGGTGTGATACATCAGAGTATGATGATTTTTGGCTTGACTTTAAATACACTAGTTTTGTGTATCAGTCTGATTTTATTCATAACCTTTAACCCTATAAGTAAAGATGGGTCGTTCTTATTTTTTTACACTTATAGATATCCTAATATCCAAGAGGCAAGAGCGCAGTGCCTTGCTATATAGCTCTTCCTTTTCATAGTAGGCCCCTTTAATTATACATTTCTTTTTGCTGAGATACCTTCTATGTTACATACATTTTTTTTCCTTTTCTGTTTGGCAAGCAGTTAAAAAGCATATTTTTCAAAGAAGCTCACCCTATATAAATGTGATAATAAATTGTGTCCCATTAGAGCTAATATAAATATAGTTACACTACTGCCCTGCTTTAGGGAAGTAACACTGTTTCTCTTTTATTTTAATACCGGCGACTGTTTTGATCTGACTACACAGAGATTCTACAAATCACAGATGCAGTGCTCTCACTAACTTGTCTGTATTATGTTCATTTTCTGGGTGGCAATAAATATTGGAATAAAATAAACTAAAGACTGCTAGCTGGGTCTCTGTTAGCAATCTTTATGGTTTCTTCAGTTGCTGAATGACAGCTGAGGCTGGATGCAAGCGGCCCCATTTCACCAAGTAAATTTAGCCTTGGGATGGATGAACATCATCTAACTCTTGAGCTGTGATGTTTGGTGCCAGTCTGTAAATCAGTCAGATTTTAATTATCGAACACATGACAGGGAGCAGTGACAGCCTGCAGTCCACTGGAGAGCATTCTTTCAAAGCAGCTTTAAAAAAAACGAACACAACTTGAAAAGGAAAGCCAAGCGAACACAATACAGTCACAGCTGAATTGCAGGACATTAATAGCACGGTCGAAATCCCTATCCTAATAATTTTAACTCCTCCTTGGCACTGCACAAGTTTTGAGATTTGATATGGTGCTGTGCTAAACGTTCCATTTTATGTCCAATCTTGTTATATTTAAATTGGATTTTGGTTAAAAAAAAAAAAAATGATTATCTTAAAGGGACAGGAAAGCTTAAAATGTGCTGTCATGATCAGATTTCCAGGTTACATCAATTATCAAATTTTCTTCATTCTCTTGTGATCTTTTTCTGAAGGAACAGCATTGCACTCCTGGCAGCCTGATGAACATGTCTAGTCAGCCAATCACAAGAGACAAATGTGTGCAGGCACCAATCAGCAGCTAGCCCCCACTAGCGTAAGATATGTGCGTATTACTTTACAACAAGGGATACCAAGAGAAAGAAGAACATTTGAAAAAATAAGTGAATTTAAAAGTGTCATAAAATGACATGCTCTATCTGAACTAAGTTTAATTTTGACTTTCCTATCCCTTTAAAGGAATAAGCAATTTCCATATGCATGCACAAGCAATTATACAGGTTAAAATATATTTTTGTTTAAAAAATGATAACAAACTCTTTAACTTAAATTGGTATTAGAATGCAATTCTCAGGTTAACCATAACCACTGTTTATTTGACCTTGCACAACAAATAATCTTAACCACAACAACAAACAAAATAATCAACCCTTCTTCTCCAAGGTACCTTCTCTATGAATTGGTGTGTCTTTTGGCCTGTTATTTAGGATCTTGGGATTATGTTGTTAGTCTCATCTGTCCAGTGTTAGACTAATAATTAAACAGCCTTGTAAAGTTTCTGCACTTCTGTATGAAGTCTTTTCAGGTTTTCTTTTCCCTTTCCACCCAAATCATTAATGCCAGTTTGTTGCCTTTTGCCTATGGGTTGGGCATTGCTCCAAAGGTCTTTTCCAAAGTTCTAGTAGCTTTCCTGGCAAAGATCTGGTCACTAGCTATTTCTATATTTGGATCCTTATCAAAGCCTAATTAGCCTAGTTAGATGCTTATCACATTCAAGGTGATTCAGATGCTTTTGCCTTTTTTGATAGCAGATTAAATCCAACGACCTAAGTTAGTTTCCTGAGAATTATTCTGGATGTAGGTTTAGACAGTTAGCCAGTTTCTTTATTTGTAAAGGAGAATCTTTCAATTTTCATGTCTGTAACATGTATGATTTTTGAGATATAGGTATCCTCATCAAAAACTCCATCACCTTTTTTCACCCTCTTAGGGACTTAATTTCCCAAAATCCTTCCTTAGTGGGTGCCTTTGTCATAAAAACAACGTACCTTCCTAATTTCACATTCCTAGGTTAAACAGTTTTAGCTGTGCGTTGATGAGTCAGTCAGTTAGTCAAGACTTCTTTTATATATATATAGACTGACTCTAGGGTGATGTTATGTATATTAAACCTTCTGATTGTGACATCAGTAAATGCACAAGACATCTTACTAGAGAGAAGGGCGGCACACTTGTAGACTCTATGGGGCAAAATTATCAATGTGCGGGCGGACATGATCCACTGTAGCGGATCATGTCCGCCGCACATCGATAAATGCCGACAGCATACGCTGTCGGCATTAATTATTGCACAAGCATCTCTAGTGAAATGCTTGTGCAATACCACCCCTGCACATTTGCGGCCAATAGGCAGCTAGCATGGGGTGTCAATCAACCCAATCGTATCTGATCGGGCTGATTGCTGTCCGCCGCCTCAGAGGTGGCAGACTAGTTAAGGAGCAGCGGTCTTCAAGATCCGGTGGCTCAATACACCTCACTAACTAGGCCAAATGAAGGCCGAAATGATTGGGGTTGTTGTGTTCTTTGTTCAGAGAGAAATTGCCTGGTATTTTGGTGCTGGACTGACCGTAATAGGCGGGATCAGACTGATATACTACAGGAAAGTTCTTCTCTGTGAAAAGAATTACTGAGCTAAAAGAATCTGCACCCAGGTGGTAAATCGCCATAGAACAGGCTAACAATAATATTGAGCCAGTTGTTCATTCCTGTGAGTGTACTTCTCTCTGTGTGTATTTAGTCTCCCTATGGGAAAAAGTGGAAACCAGATGTGGACTCCTTGCTCAGTGTGCTTAGAGGAATATGGCTACACCTCACTGACGAGGCCCAATGAAGGCTGAAACAATCATCTGGGGTTGCTGTGTTCCTTGTTCAGAGAGGAATTGCCTGGTATTTTGGCACTGGACTGACTGTAATAGGTGGGATCAGACTGATATACTACAGGAAAGTTCATCTCTGTGAAAAGCATTACTGGGCTAAAAGAAGCTGCACCCAGGTGGTAAATTGCCATAGAACAGGTTAACAATAGTATTGAGCCAGTTGTTCATTCCTGTGTTTGTGCTTCTCTCTTTGTGTATTTAGTCTCCCTATGGGAAAAAGGGGAAACCAGACGTGGACTCCTTGCTCAGTGTGCTTAGAGGAATATGGCTACACCTCACTGACAAGGCTCAATGAAGGCTGAAACGATCATCTGGGGTTGCTGTGTTCCTTGTTCAGAGAGGAATTGCCTGGTATTTCGGCGCTGGACTGACCGTAATAGGCGGGATTAGACTGATATACTACAGTAAAGTCCATCTCTGTGAAAAGCATTACTGGGCTAAAAGAAGCTGCACCCAGGTGGTAAATCGGCATAGAACAGGCTAACAATAGTATTGAGCCAATTGTTCAGTGTGCTTAGAGGAATATGGCTACACCTCACTGACGAGGCCCAATGAAAGCTGAAACGATCATCTGGGGTTGCTGTGTTTCTTGTTCAAAGAGGAATTGCCTGGTATTTTGGCGCTGGACTGACCGTAATAGGCGGGATCAGACTGATATACTACAGGAAAGTTTTTCTCTGTGAAAAGCATAACTGGGCTAAAAGAAGCTGCACCCAGGTGGTAAATCGCCATAGAACAGGCTAACAATAGTATTGAGCCAGTTGTTCGTTCCTGTGAGTGTGCTTCTCTCTGTGTGTGTATATAATAAATTTATATTTGTTTAAAAAAACATCAGATTTAAGTAGAAACATTTAATTATGATTAAATAGAACATATTCCATTATGTTAAGAATATTTGAATATACAATATTCATATTTTCATGTTGGGTTAGCGCAAATGAGAATCTGTGATGGTGTTTGCGCAATAGTCGGGTGTAAGTTTTTCCCCACTGTTTTTCTCCATTGACTTCTATGCGGTAATACGTTAGTATGTTCAGATTTTTGCTCTAGTTGGGTTCCGCCTGCTTAAAAGATCTTTTTTTTTTAACTTGTAATTCGAGCGCAACCCAGCTAACGCAAAAACCTTAACTCTGCTAAGATCAAGATCTCTAAAATGCAATATACCATGCCACTCTTAATCTGTATATATAATCCTCTAGATACTATAAATTAAAGAGTCATTAAAGGGAGTGAGGGCTCAAAATGATTTTCTACAAAGAACAAACCTATGCTAACATAATATCAACCATTGGGAATTCACTTCCTCCAAATGTGGGACGTCATCATCATGACCATCTTGATTCTGTGTTTTTCATATTAAATGATATCACTGGGCCCACTAGTCATGATGCAAGAGAAGCAAAAGACGATGTGAGCATGTGCATGAATTTATCTATATGCATTCAAAATCAGGACTTGCAAGCTTACAGACAAAATTAGCTTAAGGGAAACCATTGAGTAAAAAAACTTGGGAGCAGTGGTAAATGGCTAAAGGCAGATTTCGAATAATATGTGTAACTCTAAGCAAATGAGTTTTGGAAGGGAGCTAAGTAGGTTGTAAGTTGGAAAGCTAGAAGGTAGTCTGGCATAGTGAGACAAAGGATTTAATAATAAATTAGTGAAACATTACAGTAGCCAGTAGATGAAAGTGGGAGAAGTCAAATTCTGTCACAGAGAAAAGAAAAAGGTATTGGGAATATTTTCAGCCAGTAGCATTGATATAAATCTGTGCAGCATTGTTAAGGGATTTTATTATAATATTATATATGTGCTATATTTGGGCTGTTAGAATGGTATGAGAGAGGCTGGTTTACAAAATGCTAATGATTGTGATGATACATACTTCTGATTATAAAGGAAGATAGTAAAAGGTGAAAAATGTAGCATTAAAATTGTATTGGTGTAATGTACATAAGATAAGTTTTATATTCAGAGCCTCTCCATAGTGTGAGAACAAATCTCTAGGAAGCATTTCTGGATAAGGAAGAGTGTATGGGGGAGATGAAGGTGACACTGGATGCTTTGTAAAGGGCTCTCACAAATATAAAGAGCTATAGGTAGGTCACCAGATCAAGATAGGGTCAAATTGTTTTATGGAGGTAGATATTTTAAAGTACCAACATTATAAATATTTAATCAAAATAATATGCTTCCTGCAAGAGGAAAGCAGAAGAATGCTACAATTTTAAACATATATTATGCCCTTGCTTGGCCTCTTGTAAAACACAGGTCCCTTAAAAGTTAATTAACTGATACTCAGTCTATCTTTTGCTCTTGGAAAGTGATACCACTGTACTTGACACCTGTTTAGTGAATTGGCTGTGGACCAGATTCTGCTGTATGACTCTGTAACACTTTAACAAGGTCCTTCATGTATTAAATCATGTACCACTGTTACAAAAGAAACCCATTTAAGTTGTTTGAGCTACTGTTTGCTTGATACAGTCTTTATTTAGGCAAACAGATAAATATTATTTTTTAATATTTTGTTTGCCAGCATTGCTGTACATTAACTGTAGGTGTAGACTGTGTTGTGTTATGGGGGCCTATCTATCAAGCTCCAAATGGAGCTTGATGCCCCGTGTTTCTGGCGAGCCTGCAGACTCGCCAGAAACAGCAGTTATGAAGCAGCGGTCTAAACACCGCTGCTCCATAACCCTACCTGTCCGCCTGCTCTGAGCAGGCGGACAGACATTCAACTCGATCGAGTACAATCGGGTTGATTGACACCTCCCTGCTGGTGGCCGATTGGCCGCGAATCAGCAGGAGGCGGCATTGCACCAGCAGCTCTTGTGAGCTGCTTGTGCAATGTTAAATGCGGAGAGCGTATTGCTCTCCGCATTTAGCGAGGTCTTGCGGACCTGATCCACACTGTCACATCTATCACTCCTATAAGGTCCCCATAAAGATCTAGAATATCTCTCCCTATTGCCTTGCTGTAACTAATGTGATAAAATGCTTCCACACACAATCTATACATTATCACTAGAATGCTATTGTAAGGAAAATAAATATGACTGGAAAGTCTTAAGGGTTAACTATCCCTGGAAGTTAGAGGCATGGTTTGGACATATTGTTATGGGAAGTATGGGCCTAAAGCTTACCATAAAAGAGCAGGAGATCACCTCTTTTCCTCTTTCCTTTACAGATTCTGTACTGGTTTCCCCTCCAATCCTCCCTATATATTATAATGTATTTTCCACCTTCACAGGTGCAGGGGAACTGCGTCATGGAGTTACAGACTTCCATAGGGTTGTCTAGTGCTGTTGGCACAGATATGGTCAATCAACCTAATCTGTTCTGTAAGTCCATAGAGGTAATTTTGTCTACCTAAGTTGGTCGCATGTGATACATCTCATGTCGACGTAGACCTTAATGGGTTTTGAGAATAGTATATGTTCACATCCTAGCTGGTGGTGTCAGGGCTCATTTTGTAATGATCAGAGCTTGAAGGGAGCAACAGCCAAGCTAATGGGAGGGGCAAGATGCTGCAGGTCAGAGCCTGGAATGCCCCTCCCGCAGGTGTGCTGACCCGTGGCTCCCGAGGGTGTCTAGTCAGGATGGTGGAGTAGCCCCACAAAAGCTTCCCAAAAAGAGACCTCCTTGGGCCCTGACCTGCTATGCGTGGATATAGTATTGGAACGCTTTTGTCGCCTTCCTATTTAAAGCCCTATTCTGTTTAAAGGGACACTGAACCCAATTTTTTTTCTTTCATGATTCAGATAGAGCATGCAGTTTTAAGCAACTTTCTAATTTACTCCTATTATCAATTTTTCTTCGTTCTCTTGCTATCTTTATTTGAAAAATAATGCATCTAAGCTTTTTTTGGTTTAGAACTTTGGACAGCACTTTTTTATTGGTGGATGAATTTATCCACCAATCAGCAAGAACAACCCAGATTGTTCACCAAAAATGGGCCAGCATCTAAATTTACATTCTTGCATTTCAAATAAAGATTACAAGAGAATGAAGAAAATTTGATAATAGGAGTAAATTAGAAAGTTGCTTAAAATTGCATGCTCTATCTGAATCACAAAAGAAAAAAATTGGGTTCAGTGTCCCTTTAAGAAAAGTTTAGTTTTTCTATGCCTGATTATTGGCAATGTTAAATATTTAAATGCGACCGCTCCGGTCTTCATCCAACACAGGTGTTATGTTGTTATTTGTTTGTTTTATGTCTTAAGCTAATATCTGTTATGGGAGGGTTTGATTCTTATGCACAGAAAAAAATAATGACTACAACGTGTCCAGTTTTTCTATTGAGTATCTTTATTAACTGTTCTGGACATTACAATTGTATGGATTGACCATGTATGACCTGCAGAAGGCTGAAGATGTACAATTAATGGAACCTTACCAAATATGTAGCCTATATCCTATCCTAAACCCTGCTATATTTTTAATAAATTAACAGTGATTTAATCACTTTAATTTGCAGTAACTAACTAGGCAGACTTCTGATGGATTTGCTTTAAAGAATAGCACACCTTTTATGTGCATAACTTAAAAGCCTCCTTATAGAGAGATGATTTGAGTAAACATTTTTAGGTAAAAATGCATTTCTGATAAACATTTCCTGACATTTTTTTGATTTCAATGTAGCACAAATTTTAGTTTCACAATACAGTAGCCAGTTACAAATCTGAGCTTAATCTGCAACAATTAAAATAAATTTGGATATACTTCAAGAAATATAAACTGCCACAATCAAAATTAGATTTTTTTAGTTTAAAGGGACATTCTGATGCAAAATGTTATGATTTGTTAAAACGTGATTTTACCATTACTGATTCTAGGTTACTATGGGCTAGATAACAAGTGGCGCTCTAATGTTAGAATGGGATGCAATAAACAATATTGTGACCTTGCTTACTAGCGTACATATGACAAGCTGAAAGTAAACAGTTGTGCTTAAGCAAATTTGTGCTCAACAAATTAGCGTGCCTGAAGATCTAGCATAAAGTGTAAGGGTTAAAAAATGTTAATCAAACACATAAAAACACATTAAAATAAACTATTATACTCATTCAGACACTTTCTGATAAAACATTTAATATACATATTAATTATATATTTTTTAAAGGTTTGAAGGGTTATGGTATATGGCAAGGTATTTGACTGGGAATGTAAGCGAAAATTGTTTCCCACTACTTGTCTCAAAGCAAACCTATTGCTCTTGGTAACAGTTATTGTGATATTACTGTTGAAAAAACAATTTTCTATCTACTGCCATCATTTGCTGAGCAATGCTAAAAAAGGATCTCTCACCTCATCCGGTTGGATGCTACCTCTTGGCTGTGCTTGTCTTCCTGGATGCAGCTTATACTACTTCCAGTTGCATTTTGTGGAACCTCCACTCTCATCATCGTCACTCTAAACACAGGCTGTAAGCGGAAGCCGCTCCAGCATCCCACGTGTTCACCTCTGTGTCACATGCTCTACGACCACCAATGAGAGTCCTGCATTCTTGATTCTTGCTTGTTGGTATAGTGTAACGCCAATGTGCAAATATTAAATTGCATTCACAGTCAACATACTCCTATGCCGTGCAGATATACAAAGAACAAATCCCGATCTGTTAAAAAAAATCTAATTGTATTCAATCATTTTAGACTGCAGTCTATGAATAAGGCAGCTAAAGCCGAAATGCGTAAGACGTGCCTGGCATGTCTGTATCTTTATTCTTTTAATTTTTACATATGGGCCAAACTTTTAAAATATTTGGTCTTTGTATATCTATTTGACTGGGAATGGCTATTGTGTGTGTATGTATGTATGTATGTATATATATATATATATATATATATATATATATATATATATATATATATGTGTGTGTGTGTGTGTATTGTGACAGAATGTATGGAAATGTAGTGTATAGTTTCTACCCTGGAAGTGGGATGAGCATATAGCCCCAGGGAAAGCTTTTGATTATTTATTTGCACTATGTTTCTGTGCTGCATTAAGGGGATACATTTCTTACCTGAATCCATGCAAGATAATACAAAACCCAACAACTTAATAACCCATACCCTCAAATAAAGACACAACACTCAGGGTTGGGAAGAAAAAAACAACCTCCTCCAACGGGGGGAGGGGTTGCTTTATTAACAGAATTAACTAATTAAATAAATAACAACTGCTACTAGCTGGCAAGATACCCTGTCCTAACAACCCACTAAGGGGTGTGGCCGCCCTGGAATGAAGACGCCCTCATTCCGCCTACTTGTTCGCTCAAGGAAGATCGCCCAGCGAGCCGACAAATCCCTAGCCCCTCGGCGACTAGGGTCCTCAACGTTCACTGTCCCTTCCCACTATCCTTGTCCTAAGACATATCCTTGTTGCCACACCCCTTTCCGCCCTGAGAAATCATGACGCCATGCAAACTCCCAACTACCTACCGGGTTGCGGGGTCTCCAAACTGGATAGACATCGTTCCCCCAGCCAAAAGACTGTTAGTCCTGACGGGAGACCCCATTCTACTATTACTGCCCTTGGGCTTACAAAGGTCCACATGACTATGCAGGCCCCTGCCAAGGGAAACTAAGCCAGCTTAAATCACGAACCACCTTCCATCTGCTTCAGCGCCTGTAAATGAAATGACATAAACCACAGGGAGGGCTGGGAGGGAAGACAAAAAACAGGTTAGTGATTTACTTTCTGTTTTACTTTCCTTTTATCATGTCTGAATCTCCTCCCCTTATTCCCTCACTGTCAGCAAACTACACTCCCATTTAACCCTTTGCACTCTTTCCTTCCTTCAGCATAAATTCCCCCTTAATTTGTTTCGTCCCTAAATAGGTCCTACACTTTTCTAAGGGGATAAATTTCTTACCTGAATCCATACAAGATAATACAAAACCCAACAACTTAATAACCCATACCCTCAAATAAAGACACAACACTCAGGGTTGGGAAGAAAAAAACAACCTCCCCCAACGGGGGGAGGGGTTGCTTTATTAACAGAATTAACTAATTAAATAAATAAAAACTGCTACTAGCTGGCAAGATACCCTGTCCTAACAACCCACTAAGGGGTGTGGCCGCCCTGGGAATGAGGACACCCTCATTCCACCTACTTGTTCGCTCAAGGAAGATCGCCCAGCGAGTCCTCAGCGCTCACTGTCCCTTCCCTCTATCCTTGTCCTAAGAAATATCCTTGTTGCCACACCCCTTTCCGCCACCCCAAAAGAGGACACAGTACTCTTGCCCCCACTAACACACACAGGAAGCCAGGACCTGCCTGATATTCTCCGAAAACAAGTCTGTACCCTTATCCGACAGATGTACTTGATCCCTCCTAAACAGACTCACATCATCAATTTTGATGTTCTCATGAGACACCACTTTACCACCTGCTGCCAGTACAACCCTGCTTACACCCGGAATCCCGCCTTCCTGGTAGCCATGTGTCTCCAGACATTTCTTGAAACAATCTTGGACCAAATAATAGTAACCCCCTGGAATTAAGTCTGCAACCATTTGATGTCAGACACCATGATGTCCGACAAATCTCCCATAGGCATAGTCCCTACATCGTTGCCACCAAGATGAAGAAGAATGACGTGAGGCTTGCCCCATCTTCTCCTAGCCTCTGCTACTTGTTCAGGTAAGTGTGGCCACATCATGCCTCTCCTGCCTAACCATCTAATTGACAACCTCGTGGACGGCAGTCCCAACTGCTGTCCTCCCGGCTGAGACGCAGCCCGAATAGCCGCCCAATGGATATAGGAATGTCCGACAACCCATATCTGCCTGCAAGCTGCAACCTGACCTGAAAAACATTAACAACCATAAAGTCCTGGCTTCCTCAACACCCAACCCTAACACAACATTTCAAAACTCCAAGTAACTCTAAATCTAAACTAACACTGACTAAGTGGCCTAATGTATTTCTTGTATTGCGCCGACGACCATCTCCCCAACGCCTTTATCTGCGCTTCAGACTGTCCTGCCATAGCCGCGTCCGTGGCCGAACCTATACGGAACGAATGCGGTGCCACGACTGCCAGGTCCCATCCCAATCTAAGCACAACCTTTTTCAAAACTGCCCTATACTGAAATTGGGACAAATAAGAGCCATCTTCATGTACCAAAAAGGGGCCACTCACATCGGGCCTAACTGCCATGAACCTGCAGCATAGCTGCACCGGACAAATAGACGGCTCCACCTGCGACAGCAAGTTGAGCCATCTACCCTTCCCTGCCTGATCTGTCTTTGATCTAGAAACAAAAACTAACACCGCCCCATCCTCTACTCTCACATGCTCCCTCAACAATCCTGCACCCTGTAAACTTCTGGATCTGGACACCAACTCGCTTATCCTGAGAGCCGCAAAGTATGCTAAAGAAAATGCTACTGCAAACAAATACACCTCAAACTTGGAATCACAAACCTCATCTAGTTGCCAACCTAGTCCTAGTAATTGGCTCCCTCATATCCTTACTTCTGCCCCCTAACCTACGAACCCCTTTTAATGCAGTCCTAGCTATAAAGCTCCTGGTTACATCCTCCACCCCATATAACTTTGAGAAAAACGCAACTGCTGCCACTTTACCTCCTATGGCCCCAGGCGAGACCCCTGCTATCCCCATCGCCCCCAGCCAACTAATAAACAACGCCACCGAAGGAGTCCTCCATGTGGTGCCATAAACCCTCAAAAATTCACCCCACTCACTCCAATCGCCGCTGTAAGCCTGCCAAGTCCTAGGAGCCAATGCGCCCTTTAGTAGCCTTAACGCTGCTCCCCAGAATTCGCCACCTGCCAGAAATACGTTTGGACAAGCATTACCTCCCTCTCCAACGCCAGCCTATGTTACCTTTTATTCCCAGACCCCCCAAAATTAACTAGAAAAACCCCCGGCAAACAAACGTAAAAAACCAACCTCTATAAACAACTCAAAAACTGACACCAGTAGTGCCTAACTTCGTAACTGCAAACAACCGCAGAACCTAAGGATGCCCCTTTCCTAAAACACTAAAAGCTTAACTATTGTTGCGGTGCCCTCCGGAGAACGCACCCCTGCCCAACGCACCCTGTCTGGCCTGCTGCTCGCCACTAAAACTGTCCCTTTTTCGAGTACAATCATTCCGCGGGTGTGCCCCCCCGCAATATATACATATGTGCCTAAAAAGACACTGCATACCCCTGTCACACAGTTTCTCCTGAAACCGCCAGCATTCCCTACCCCCTCTCTTCCGAAATGGGCGATTCTGCTGCCCAGAAACCGTTGGTTTCTCTGCAACCGCTGCTGACCCTTCCATAAGATCAAGATTGGACCATAGGTCCATCTCCTTCATCCCAAACGTCAGGACTGGATTCGCCTCTAACGTTCTGCGAAACTGGGCGTCATATTGACGCCAAGCCGTACCTTTCCCACGCTCATGGATGTTGTCAATGACCTCCATGTATTTAAGTATATTCACAGCCTGGCCTGGATTTGCTTCTATATAACAAGAAGCAAGCACTCTAAAGCACCTCATCCATTCCTGATAGGTCTCACATACCGCCCTTCCCTAATCTTCCTAGCTATCTTGGGTTTCAAATGGGAATGCAACGAATTAATTATTCAGGGATAAGTGTCCGCTGTCCCAGCTACCCTGGATTTCTTACCCTTACTAGGTTCCTGCCCTATTGTCAAACTGGAAGACCCGACGACTCCACTACCTGGCTGACTTTTGCCCCTACTACCTACCTTGGGCGTCCTACCTACTAATCTACGAATTTTTTTAAACAACTGCCTATGTCCCTCGTCCTTAAGACTCGTGGAGCTATCCAAATCCCCAGAAGTGGAGAACTCGCTCTCCCTAAGGTGTGGTGCGCTTAACAACTTACCGGATCCTGACGCCGCTGCTGTCGCCGCCACCTCCGTTGTCACTGCTACCCCGCTTCCCGAGGCTGCTTTGCTGTGCCCAGACAGCGCCCTCTCCTGCACGCCACTATTCACCTCCTCCATGGGCCTGTTATGGTTTCCAACCTGCAAAATAGAAGAAACAGAGGGAGCACCACAGGGAGAAGCAGACGGCCCAGCAGACCCCCCAGCCACCTCCTCAGAAAGCCCAGTCGCCACATTACTCCTGACCCTATTTTTAGCTAGCAGCCTTTTCTGAAGGTTAGACATTAGGTCCATATGACCTACTCTCACACCTGCCAGATTTCTCCTAGGTGTAACAAAATTCCCTACTGGCGCCTTCCCTGCTCTTTTCCCTTTAGACACAGGCTGATCCACGCCTGCACCAGTTCTCATATTACTTCCTGCTTGACACACTAACTCCCTTTCCAAAGTTAAACTATCCTGTCCTTGAACTGCTCGCTGCCTAGGGGAAACAGGCTTATCTACGCCTGCAACTGGTCTCCTAGCATTTCCTGCTAAACTTCCTACCTCCTTCTCTACTAAGGTTGAACTTTCTATCCCCTGGAATGCTCGTTGCCTAGGGGGAACAGGCTTATCTACGCCTGGTATAATACTTACCAATCCAGCCCCATCCACTGCTCGTTGCGTAGGGGAAACATGCTTAGCCATGCCTGATTTACAAGATTTTCGTCCTGCGACACCCTTTCCCGCCCCCCTCATGCTGCCTCGCCCCCTCCCTCCCCTAACCCCCCCAGCAACAGCCCTCACAGAGCGGGTAAGAGACCCGCGGGACCCCCTGCCCCCCCCCCGCAGTGCCCCACTCACCTTCCCGGCACCTGATCCGCCTGCGACCTGCGCCGCACCCGACATGCCCGCTGCCTCCCCGCAATGAGACTGTGTGATTTCAAAATCCAAGATGGCGGCCGGAACAGAGGAGGGCGGAGCAATGCCGGGCGCGTGCGCAGAGCAGGCAGCAGGGGAGGAGATACCCGGATGGCCACGTGGCTCAAGGAAAGGAGCCCCCGGCCTACCCTCCATGCCCTGCTGGCCTGAAATGAATCCAGGCGAAGGTGACCTAACCGGGCTCTGCTGAGAAAAGCGGAGCTCCGGTGAATGAAGCAGCGTGTCATCCGCTGCCCCCCTCACCAGGTCCGCCACAAAGGCAGCTACCAGGGACCTGGGAGGGGGAACACTGGGAACCGGGAGGGAAGACCCAGATAGAGCAGGAATTGAGAAGCGGGTGGGTCACAGATGACCACAACATCACCAGCTGCTGTAACAACTGTCCTCTTCTTCTTTCCAGATGAATCCTCCTCTTCATCAAACCTCCTTGGAGCCTTAGCAGACCTTTTGGATCTCTCCATGCTGTCACCTGCAAGACAAAAAAACAGGTTAGTGATTTACTTTCTGTTTTACTTTCCTTTTATCACGTCTGAATCTCCTCCCCTTATTCCCTCACTGTCAGCAAACTACACTCCCATTTAACCCTTTGCACTCTTTCCTTCCTTCAGCATAAATTCCCCCTTAATTTGTTTCGTCCCTAAATAGGTCCTACACTTTTCTTTGGGTTCCCTGGGATGGAGTGTTCATAAAAGCAGAGTAGGCAATTCTCCTTCCCACTAACAGGTAGATTGTGAGAATCCTGTTCAGGTTTTCCACTGACTATAAGTCTGAGTAAATTACGGTGATTAGGCTCATCTGAGACTGGTTGGTTTCTTTTAAAAGACTGCAGAAATCCTCAGAGAGGGAGACAGGGATTTGGCAAAAGCTATATTGCTGCAACTGGGAAAACTGGTAATTCTAAAAGCACTGTTACTATTGTTATTTTGTTGGTAAGCAGTCAGTCTTCACCATAATAGTCAGCTACAATTTGCTTAGTAAGAGCAAGGACTTTTGTTGATGTTTTAGGTATTAAATGAATCAGTGCTATTTTGCTGCCAGAAATAAACAGGCCCCAGGCATATAAAACATACGTATAAGTGTGTGAAGAGTGTTCCTATCCCAGAAGGCTATTCAATCACTGAAAGAACTCTTGGCAGGCGCACATGAACAAGCATGGTCTGTTACAGTATATACATGTGTTTTTATGTGTAAATATGTATACGCATACATATATACACCTATGAACACATATATACACATGTATATACATATATACACAAAATATTTTTATTCAAATTTAATAATTTTTAATGTGTTTTGTTGTGTTTTGAAAAGAAATACCTTACAACCTTACCTTAGATCTAATGAGGTGTCGGGTTAGCTCATGAGTTATAAGTGTTAGTTTTTTTTTTTTTTAACAGCGTGCCTAATTGAATTCTATGGGAGAATAAAATTGCGGGGGCGAGATATCCGAAGTCCTGAAATTAGCGTGCATCGAGCTTTCGCTATTGCGCTAACTTTTTACTTTCAACTTGAAGTACGTGTGCTAACCCACCCATATTAAAAGTGCACGAGCGAAAGTAAAAGTTAGTGGGACACTTGTAATCTAGCCCTATGTGTTTAACCCTTCAAAGGTTTTATCCAATAACCACAGAGGTAAAGTCCTGCTCTGAAGATGTTAATATTGCAGCTCCACAGCTGAACGTGAGTCATACATAGCCACCAATCACTGAAGTTTTTTATTTGGGAGCTGCAACTCTTGCGGCTGATGAGCTTGATTATCGCCTTCTCTGAGCTACTTTTACACCAGTTATAAATAATTATCTCCTTGAAGAGAGTGGCCTAGATCAGACCATGCCCAGGTTCAAACCCTTAGTTAATAATTTTGGGGTAGCTGAGAGATTTTAAAACTGCTACTGAAAAAGATAACAGTATCTGTCAATTGATAAAACTGTTCAGTTTTCACTCACCAAATTATGACTGCAGAAGGATTTTTTTGGTTCCCAATAAAGTAAATTATAATTTGAGTCCTTTAACACAGAGCTTATTAATAACATTCAACTTGTAGTATAAAAATGGGGGTGGAAGACAGCGCAAACTCCAAATCAAGGTGGTATTTAAAAAACTATTTATTGCACACATAAAAGTTATTCCTACCAAAGGTAAGTAGTTACATTCAATGTAAACATATCCAATACAGCATAAACGTCCAAACATCTACTCCAATTTTTCGCTGCTAGAGTTGAGGCTTGGTAATTTGCAAGCAGTGTGAAGTTGCTGCATCGCTCTCAAGTTTAAAGTTTCCTATCTTAGGAATTGTCTTTGTGACCAGTCCAGGTGAATCTATCTCTGTGCTACAAACAGAATTTATATACTATTGTTACCATAGACTTTTAGAAACATAGTGTGAAGCCTTTCTGTTGTTATTCCTCTCCTGCATCTACTTACCACTAAACGGAGTTTATAAGCTAATTTGTCTAGTTCTATGTAACAGCTGATTGCTTTCTACCACTGCCTCTCGGATCGGTCAGTCCACAACCACAACACAATTCAGCTGTTAGTTCCTACTTTGGCGCACAACCGGTTTGTCAGCTGTTCCCACCTTGACTCCATAAAATCAACTCCGCTCAACACTAGGAAGTAAGTCTGCTCTGTTACAGTGTATTCCTGTCTATCAGCTGTTAACTCTTACCGCTGCTCTCTAACAGTTTGTCTAGCAGCTCCCGGATTTGGCTCCATTGTCCACCTCAAGAATCAGAATGTATCCTACAACTAGTTTTGCAACTAGTATTCCCAAATGAGTATATAAAATACACATGTTCAATAAGTTCATATCAATATTTAAGAATTCTGATATTTCATATATAATGGTACATATAAATATGAATATAATAAATCTTGAAATATTAAAGTAATAAAGAATTCATATGTATCTAAATTAGATATATTAACTAATCGTAGGAGTTTGGCATTAATGATAACAAAATTGTTTATGAAATATTGTTAAATTTATTTGCATGTCTATTGCAGCTGAGTCAGTCACAGGTAGGTGAAACATGAATGATACATGAATGATAGCATTGCTAAGCAACATACTTTGATACACTACTTTTCTTCTAAAAACGACTGTCAGGATTATGCTTAACACCTGACAAATGTTTTGTGCACTTGCAAAACAGAATGAGGAAGCATATAAACCTAGTAAACAATGGAAACCAATTACACTTTACAACAGCTGAACAGTTTAAAGATTTATTGATAAACCAGCTATAGAAATGCAGGCTTAGGGGATGAAACCAATCTTGTCAGTCATGTTGTTTGACTGTTTTTTTTGGCTCCCAATACGCCTTCTTCTATATTGTAATGATCACAGCGATCTTACCACGAGTCATCAACTAAATATCAGCAACAAGGTGGACCCATTGAATTCAACAGTCAAAGGTACTTGGTAAATGCTCAGCAACAACATTTGAACCAATAAATATTATCTGCACTGACTTGCGCATGATCAGACATGAAAAACAAGATGGCTCTGCCTATGCCAACAATGGTGATGGCGGCTTTTGATGACAATCAAATCAAGCCTAATACTAAAGGATACTCAAAAATGTCACCAATTAAATGTAAAAAGAAAAGAAAAAACAGATCAACAGTATACCGGACATTGCAAATCCGATACAGTTATCAATATGAATGTATACTTATCATTAACTGACATTAAAAAAATATTTTTATTATAAAATACTATCCAATTACAACACACACACACACACAGAGACTATTAACCCCATTAAAAGAACATTAAAAGGAACCCTTTACTGATAGGTGCCATGTTACTTGTGAGCAATGGAGAACATGACAGAGAGAAGAGACTGTCAGGAGAAGAGAGAATGACGGATCATTTTGGGTTTGGGTTTTGTTGCACAGTTGTATTTTTCTTGCATCTATTTGGCTTTTGCTGACTGTCAGCCATTATCAGTCATAAACAGTGGCATTGTGGGGGAATAGAGGTCGAATATTGAGGGAGCATTCTGAGTTTGAATTGATAAGATTGTGATTGCTGCGATAAAGAAAAAAATAGGCCCTTCTAGTTTTTTCAATATCAAACGATAGTTTCTGAAAGTTTTGAATATAAACTATTGTTAGCTAGAGTCAGTAATGCAAAAATAACCAGGAAGAACACACAGTTCTTGTCTCCGGGACTTATGACCCAAAACACACTCACCCCAGTCGTGGTGCTTCCACACTGTATTCTAACATCCGTGTTTTATGAGTCTGCTGTCTGAGGTATTCCAAAGAACACTGGGGAATCTGTATTCCATACAGACCGAGAGCTTACTCGGCAAGTGCATTCGCTGCTTTCTCCCAGTGGCACCTCTACCCGTGTTACGGCTGGCGGCACTCGGCTCCAGACGATGATGTCAGAAGTGACTATGGAGTGATGGTAGTCTTCACCCGGAGTTTGCAGTCTCACTGTGAGAAGAAACGGGATCCCTGAACTGGTAAATAATGTAGCCAAAACGAAAAGGATTGGGTCCCGAGTCAGGTACAGTTCAAATTAAAAAAAGTAGTTTATTGGCAAATATTAAAATCACCAATGTTGGTAGAAGGGTACATCGGTACAAACAGGTACAAAAGGGGTGTGTGAGCGTGGCACCAATGGCTTACATGTTTCGGCACAGAGACGTAATTATAGCCTGCAAATTAATTAGGACATTCAGTTTTAGCATCTGAATTTTTCTTTAAAGTATACAGTTGATTGGTCTTCCAAGCAAAATATGTGACCAAATGAAAAGCAAGGTGAGGAATTACATGTGCATATAAACAAAAAGTGCTTGCAAACTTAGAAGACATTTGAATATTTTTTTTTTATGGCAACAGGTGAAGTAAAAGCTATAACTATATTTAAAGGATTGCGGTACTGAGATTAATTACAGCTGGGAGCAGATCTTCACACCAGCACAGTCTTTTTTAGCATTGCATACATATATTTGAATATTCTTAGCACCTCAATGCAATCTGTGTTAAAATTATGGAATTCATTATGCGCACATCACTAGTTCTTATACAATTTTCGTAATCAAGTGAATCATATGAACCTTTAACCTCTGAAAGAAAATAATCATCTGAGTTTTCAGGTTTATGTGAGAATATGTTAAACCTGGTTTCCCCAAACATGTACCAGATTACAAGTGGCGTGCTATTTAGCATTTTCACTCACATTGCCGCAAGTAAACTTAGCTTGGGTATTACAAGTTGAAAGTATGTTTACTTTGCACATAACTTCTTCTCCCCTTGGACTTCAATGGAGAGTGCAAACTAGAAAAAAAACTAACACATCGCTTGCACGCTACCCTGATACTGATTTAGACCAACTGCGCTAACCCGAAAGTAGTTATGAATATTTTAAATTACGATGCTCTTTACATAGAAGAACATGTTCTATTTATTTGTAAATATATATTTCTATATATATATGAATAATATATATATATATATATATATATATATATACACACACACATATATATATATATATATATATATATATATATATATATATATATACCTATATATCTGCAAAAGTCCAAAAAGAAATTCAACACCACAGAGGGTATTTCTCCCCATTTAGGTCAAGTAACACAGCAACATATAAATTGTGGTAAAAACGTGTTTTAGTACAGCATAACAAGGTGCTTACATAACAATGATAAAGGTTTTGGAATGTCGATTGGAAGATCTATAAATGACTATAGTTGAGAAAGGGAACAAGTTAACTAGATATCATAATGACAATATGAATTAGACTGCTGACAAGAACTATAAAAGAGTAAAGACAAATAAGGAGGGAAGGAGAAGAGAGAAAGAAAATAAATTAACGTAAGAAAACTGTTAGGTTCGGCTCCCTGCCTGTCAATTAAGTATACTATGTTCCTATTTCTCCTTTGGTGCTCTATGTATCCTTCTTGTGTTTTCCCTATCTAAGCTTCTTTTTCCCTTTCTTGGCTGTTTTGTCTCCTTCCCTCCTCTACGAGTCCTCTCTTTTGATAGCTTCCTTCTTGCTCTCTGTCCCCTCCCTAATGCTTTATCCACCTCTATCATTTACTGTCCCCCCTGTATTTCATAAGTATTAGTATAGTTACATGATTATTTAGTGGGGGGGATTCCAAGTAGTCAGAAATAAAGATACCCAGTTGGCCAAGACTGATTCAAACAAAGTGAAGTTAAACCGGGTATAAAATACATGCCTTTCCATGCTATGGATGTAGCTCATAATGTTGAGTACTTTGGCCCAATTGGGGGAAGTGCTATTCTTCCATGATCCTGCAATAGTCATTTTGACTGCTGTAAGCAAATATACACAAATATAGCCTTGTTGTGTAGGAAGAGATTGCACTCCTTTATGAAGTAGTTCTGCCTCTGGAGTTTGAGGGAGCCTATTGTGAAATTTAGTTAAAATGGATAAACTACAATCCCATAAGATCCACATGATACTCAAAAATTAAAGTATTAGGTGGGGGGACTCTTAAGGAAGGGGTATGTATTGGTTGTGGGCATCTAGATCAGAGACTATATAAGCTACTATTCTAGCCCATAAATTAGGATGAGATTCAGGGATGCCATTAAGGAGACCCCTTAATGAGTAGATAGGGGAAGGATGTGGTGCTACCCTATATACTCAAGAATGACTGAATTTAACATTCCCAAACTTCTGCGGCAGTGAGGGGGAGCCCAAATTTGGTCTACTATATATAGATGGTAAGGAAGGGAGGCTTGCTCAATGTCTCTCCATTAATTAGCTTGTTTCCTAACTCCCAACTGTGAAATGTGCATAAGCATAGCTGCCTCAAAATATATAGCGACTGAAGGGGAAGCCGCTCCTCCATATTAGATTGGATATTGTTGAGTTCTGTGTGCAACTCTTTAACCTCATTCCTGCCAGATATAATCATTCGGCATTTACATTTAAGCAGTAAGTGTCTAGGTAGGCGAATAGGGAGGAATCTGATCAGATAAGTACTTTTTGGGGAATATCATTTTTAGTGAAGTTTTTCTGCCCAACCATGTGTCAGTCGAGAAGTTCCATTTAGTTCTAAGTTGCTGTAGCTCACATAAGAGAGGAATATAGTTATTTTGAATCATCATAAGGATATCATCAGAAATTAATACTCCTAAATGTTTAACGGAACAACTAGACCACTTAAAGGGGCATTTGTTTTGTAAGGCCTGGGTTTAATTATTTTAGAACCCCCAAATAAAGCTTTGGAAATATTTAATTTGTTATGTATAATTCTCTGAATTTTATTAGTATGTTGAGTAAATGTGGAAGGGTCTCTGAAGGGTTAGCTGTGAATATATTAATGCCATTGGCAGATAAAGCAATTTTGTGGTTAGTGCCAAAGAGAGTAATGCCATCTATTTTTTGAGCTGACCAGATGCTTTCTGCTAGGAATTCAATAGCAAGAGCAAAAAGTAGGGGTGATAAAGGGCAACCCTGTCTGTTGACGTTAGAGATTGGGAAGGTTGTGGAACAAAAACCTAAGTTTTTTACAAAAGCTGTTCGGGCTAAATAAAGGCCTTTAATCACCAGTTGGATTTCAGTAGGAAACAAAAGGTCTCTAATTCTTCCCAAAGGTAGTCCCAACTAATTTGATCAAATGCCTTCTTGGCATCTAAAGAGATCACCACAGGGGCGTAGCTTGGCCTAGGCAAACAAGGCAATTGCCTAGGGTGACAGATTTGGGGTGGGAAGCATTATTTTAATCTCACAATACACACACTACACACACACACTCCACTACATACACTCACCATATACACACACTCATGCACTTGAACATAAACATTTACTGTAAAAGTCATGTAACACCCTCACTAAAAAATATAATAGCCAAAAAAGGCCTAAAAACGGGGGGGGGGGGGGGGGGGGCAGCAGAATTGTGAGTGCCTAGGGCAGCACAAAACCAAAATATGCCTCTGGATCACAGAGAAAGGTCTGTTAATTCTGGTAGACTTGAGGAAGATATTAAGTAAGCGTCAAGTATCATCGGGCCCTACTGATCAAAGAGGGCAGGAGAAGAGGATTAGCATGCATTTTAAAATATATCTTAATGTCCTTCTTAATGAGATGGGTTTGTAATTCTCACAAAATGCAGGGTCTTTTCCAGGTTTAGCGATGTAAGTCATAGAGGCCTGTAAGAACTCCCTATTGAAAGAGCCCTTTTCATAGTCTTTTTGAAAAAATCATAATAGTAATGATCAGATAATAATGTTCAGATAATGTTCAGATTTATAAATCTATTAGAATATAGCACTAAATCCATCTGGCCCTGAAACTTTTAGGGGTTTAAGTTTTTTATTACAGTGGTGACTTCCTCAAATGAAAAGAGGACAGTTAGGATTCCCTTTGGTCACGGCAAAGAGAAGAAGATTTAGAGATTTAAGGAACGATTGTGAGCTATAGATGAGATCATTGTAGAGGACATGCTTTCAATGTTGTAGAGATATTTCCAATCATCGGCAAACCTTTTACCAATAAGGGTTGTTACATAAAATATGGTCGCCATATTTAATTTCTTGAATGCGGGTGGCACTCAAGCGGCATTGTAATTTATGGGCAAGCATAGTTTCTGCTTTATTGACCTTACTATAAAAAAGTTTTTTTAAGTCTGAGTAAATTCTGTTGTACGCTACATAATTCAAGTGTATGGATATGAGTTTTAATATCCGCGATGTGACTAGAAATTTGGGACGATGGACTTTTATGGTTTTGCTTCTCCAGCTCGTGTTACTCACCGGCCCCAATGATCAAAAGTGCTATGAGGTGCTGCAGAATCTGTTCTCTACAAATAACAAATAATAATAATAATAATGAGGCAGCAAAATACTCCAGGGATCCGCTGCTATGTTGAATGAACCTGTCCAAATATTTCAAGCTCCCAATGGCATCACCAAGAGGCGTTTACTATACATATCATTGTTTAGTGATGCTGGCGATAGATAACACCCAGCATCACCGCCCATATTGGCGATGTATAGTAAACAATCCCTTGGAATATAACTGCCATGCCTAACCACTAATCCAAAGTACCCCACGATCACAAACTAACACTACACTAATTAATTTTACATTTCTAAACTGCCACATACCCAACACAAGTACCCATCTACTCTATTAACCCCTCAACCAACACATACCCACCATAAGTATCTATTGTTTTAACCCCTCATCTGCTACATACCCAACTCAAGTATCTATCTTGTTAACCCCTCAACTGCCACATACCCACTGCAAGTATCTATCCTGTAAACTCCTATACTGCCACATACCCACAGCAAGTACTTATCTAAACTATTTAGCTACCTACCGCCACTAGTCCACCGCAATTACCCATCTAAACTATTAACCCCTATAATGCCACTAGCCCACCAAAAGTACCCTACACTATTAACTCCTAAACTGCCACTAGCCCACTGCAAGTACTCTACACTATTAAACCCTAAACTGCCACAACCCACAACCCCAAACACAAACTAACCCTACTCTACCTGGCACCTAACCCCTCCAAACTAAACCCCCTAAGTTACTTAAAAATAAAAAAATCCAAGTTACAAAATAAACGACAGTATCTAAAATAAAAAACACCATTAGCCCTAACACTAACCTACATGCCCCATAAAAAATCACCCAAAACAAAAAAATAACTAAACCCTAACACTAAATATAAATTACAATAGCCCTTAAAATGGTCTTTTGAAGGGCATTGCCCTAAAGTCAATACAACTCTTTTATATTTGAAAAAAATTACACCATTCAGTAACCCCAACCCCACAAAATAATAACATCTAACTACAAAATCTATCCTAAAAATCTAAAATTAAAATAAAAAATCCTACCCCAAAAAAGCCCCAACTAAAGCCAAAATTTAAATTTACCATGAGAAAGTCCAGCTCCTCTTGATCCACACTGGGCCATCTTCATTCCGGGTCCAGGTGCTGGGGGCCCATCTTAGCGGCGGCAGAGGCTGACTTCAGCGGGCTCTTCCACCACCTCAGCTCCACAATCTTCTTCAATGCCAGGGGTTTTCTTTATCCTTTCTTCAAGTCTTCAGCTCTCCCTTCCATGTGGTTGCCGCTGCACAATGAATGTCAGGATGCACAGAACCCCTTTATATAGGGTTAAAGCTTCATCCCTATTGGTTAATTTTTAATAATCTAATCCCTACTGGCTGATTTTTAATCAGCCAAAAGCAAGATATTATTTTATTTTAAATTCTTAGCATCCAATAGAAAATAATGAAATTGATGTTGATGTTTTGAATATCGGAGTCCCTGTGAGCTTGATAGAGGGTAAGGCCTAAGGACTTTCTAATGTCAGCATATTTTTCAAGTATATAACCTGTAATAGTTACTTTGAGGGCACCCCATAATGTTATTATAATTTATTTGTATGTAGTGTTTGATATCAGTTCTAAGTTCTTCAAATATTGTAAGTCAGACAAGATCTGATAAGGAAGGCACAATTGAAACTTAGAATCTTTATGCTCCAGTACAGCTAGATCTATGGACACCTGGTCATGATCCAACCAAGATGTATTGTAGCTGATTTGACAAGTTCTAATGTGTCAGTGTGGCAGAAGGAATAATCTTATCTGGAATAAGTGTTATGGGAATAGGAAAAATGAGTGTAGTCTTTTTCAGTTGAATTATAGGATCTCCAGATGTCATAAAAATTATATTGTGTCATTAGTGTTCTGAATATAGATTCTAATGAGCATGAGAGTCTTCAGCAGCTGGAGTGCCAGACCTTCATTAAGGTCAGCAACTATAATGGTGCGGCCCTGTCATATATTATCTAAAAGAGATATTTTTTTTAAATATACTGGTTAACTGTCATTTGGGAGGTACACAGAGACAAGAGTGTGTAAAACATGATCTAGTTGGCTTCTAGATTGTAAGTTCCCATGGGAATAGGGCCTTCAATTCCTACTGTATGTATTTGTAAAATTTTGTACAAGTTTTATATCGTTTTATTTAAATGAATTGTACCGATGGAAAGCACTGCGGAATATGCTGGCGGTTCATAAATAAAGTATAATAATTATAGATAAGAATAATATTTCTTGCTTGTGGGTCTATCTCTACATGTATCAACTCAAAAGACACTCGCTTGTGAATTAAAATGGCAACAACTATAGCCTTCTTGACATATGTAGAGAATGTTTATGCCACTTGGAGTAGTTTATTTGTGAAGGCTAAACTGTGGAATCAGACTATAATGTCTCTTGACTTGTTCAGAAGAGACAGCTCTAGGTCTCAGGGCCCTGTGGGCTCTTTCTGATATACGATATTTGGTATCAAAGTGTCCAATAAGTTCTTGGAAAAGAGTAAGGAGATAGTCGGGTAAGTCAGGGGTCAAAATTGTTTTAGGAATATCCTGAAATCTAATATTGTTCTGCCTGACTCTGTCCTCCAAGTCGGTGAGTTTGATTTGCGGATGACTTATTTGTTCCTGAATAGGTAAGAAGGTTAGTGTGGTCTACTGATAAGTCATCTTGCTTAGGCTCAAGAGAGTATACCCTTTCCCCAATCTCTGAGGTATCCGTGCACAGCTCAGTGGAGCTACTCTGTATTTCCTGAGTAATAGTTGGTCTATGCTTCCAGCATTTGTTGTAAGATGGTTTTGGTGGCAAAGTGTTGGGGGTGAACAGAAGAATGGGTACTAGATTGGGAATCATCATCTTGCAGATCAGGTCCTTTTGAGCTCTCATCCACCTCAGGAGGTGAGTACCTCCTAGTTTGAAGGAAGTGATCCCTTACTGTTGTTTTACATTATTACGGTTTTAAAGAGCACCCTCAAAATGGGAAAAGGTGAAAAAACACAGAGGGGTATCGAGAGTCCCAATTATAGGGTAAATATTCACTTGTCTCCTGCATTAGTTATGCTCTCATGTCAGAGAAGATTTATGAGTATGGTATTCTAGTCCCCAATAAGGTTATTACATAATATACTTGCCTTCAAACTAAGTTCAGTGATATGTATATGCACCTCTGTTGAATAGAAAGGGTCAATGCTAATAGATGGACCAGATGATGACAATCCCCCAACTAAAGCAATGAGATATATATGTAGTGAACAATAGGGTTCAGGGTCTCTTTCCTCAGGGAAGTTGCCTTCAAAAGATGATGCAGAGAAAAGGTATGGGGATTATTACCCACTCAGATACATTGAATGGGAAAGGAAGAGGAGAAGACACTAGGTTGCAGTGTAGTGGCTCCTGTAGAGAACACTAAGGGAAGGGCACAATAAACCAGAGATGTGTTGGGCAAAATGTCTTTCTTTCTCAGGATAAATTCCACCTGTGGAAGACTGCTGAAAGCCCAGATGAACAACCCAGATTTACATGGAACAACAAATGGTGTGCTTGGCCTGCTAAGGTAGTGTAAACAGGGTGTCCTAGAAGTCACTCAAAATGTAGATCAGAGGACTATGTCTCTGGACTTTCTCCCTGCAGAAAGTCAAGATGTTGACCACCTACAGGCTGCAACCTCAGACACTATTGAAGGGAGGCCCAGAACTCTGCCCACAGTGAATAGGCCATCACAGAAGAAGTAAGCGTTACATCTTTTTAAAAATCAAACTTTGTCTTTATTGGAATCCATTTAAAAATCCATAAGGAAGGTACAACGATTCAAGAATAAGGTGGTGTAGTGAGAACTTGCTTACGCGTTTTAGCGGTAATCCGTAGCCATAGCCTGTTGTTCCACTACACAATGTATATTTAAATAGCAGTAAGGTAAATCTGATTGGCTGTACAATTAAAACAAAATACACACCTCCTCCAAGTTTTAAAGCTATATGCCAGATATAGAGACTTATACAATACAAGGAGTAATGCAAAGCAACTCTGGACATAATACATTTCAAATAGATCAATTCTCTCACATAAATAAAAGCACCATGTCAGATAAGTGAATATGATGAATGTACATAGATTGCTTAATACAGCAGGAAACATCAAATTAATACATTGTGTCAATACATTCTTCATAGTCTAATGCATATTATGACTATAATGCACATTTATACATTGTGTAAAGCATAAGAACAAATAAGAGTATAGAACTAAATAGAGTGCAAGCACTGTAGAGATTGAATAAAACAATATTATATACCTTTATGAACTCATAGTGAACATATAAAATAGATCCATGTGAAATGGTAATTTGTATCAAATTGAACTGCTATATAGCCAATATGGAAAAGGTAATTGTACACGTATATAAGTACTGTATATATTTAAAGTTTAGTACATATGTTATATGTGAAATTAGGATGGCACTTAAAGACTGGCCCTGACCTGTGATATGACCCAAAGATACTTGTTATTGATATATATTCCAGGATTAATCATTCCCAATAATTTAGCAGGTCATAGTCAGAATTTAATCCTTGTGGGATCCTTGTTTTCAGTTTAAACACCCAGCACATTTCCCTTTTACATAAGATTTTGTATTTATCTCCACCTCTTTTGGTTACATCCACTTTTTCTATAGCACACCATCTGAACGAATTCAGAGACTTATTGTGATATGTGGCAAAGTGTTGCACTAGTGGCATGGAAATCTTACCAGCTCCTATGGTGGAGAAATGTTCCCTTATTCTGAGTTAATGTCTCTGGTAGTGAGACCTATGTATGGACTTTAAAAATTTCACAGCATATTTAATAAATTACGTAAGAGCAATTGCAGTTTAAAAAATGTTAATTTCAAATTCTTCGTTCGTGACATAGGAGGTGAGAGTTTTCGTTATCTTAGCATAGTCACATGGTTTGCACCTATTGTGCCCACATCTATACATGCCCTTATGTCCTAACCAATATGTATTGGTGATGGAGAAGGGTAATTGAGAGGGTGATACCATGTTGCCTATTGTTTTGCAACGTCTGTAGGAGCATCTCAAGCCCTTACCTACTACAGACATAAGCTTGTCGTCCGTGGTTAGTACATGGAGGTGTTTTCTAATAATTTTACAGACGTCCGTATACTACTCATTATAATCA
Organism: Bombina bombina; assembly: GCF_027579735.1. Lineage (NCBI taxonomy): Eukaryota > Metazoa > Chordata > Amphibia > Anura > Bombinatoridae > Bombina > Bombina bombina. The sequence goes on from NC_069499.1 coordinate 1,300,353,083, forward strand.
GTGATGAAAGTTACTCACTCAAACTTTCTACTCTTCTGTATTCTTTTGCTCTCAGATAATACATTTTGTCTATTTATTTTAGCAGTTTCAGTTTTAGCTCTGCCTATATCATAATCTGTATAACCTCGTTGTTTTAAACGCTATTCCAAGAGGGAAACCTCTTTTTTTAAATCAACATCATCAGAGCAGTTCCGTCTAGTCCTAATTAGGTGGCCTTTCGCAATTGCGTAAGGGACATGTTTGAGGTGGCAGCTTTTGGTGTGTAGAATAGTGTTCCCAGAAATGGGCTTTCTATACAATTTTGACATAACACCCTGTGTTCCCTATCAGTGTGACATCTAGAAAATTAACTACTTCCTTCTGATACTCATGTGTAATCCTTAATCCAGCATCATTGGTATTGAGCATATCATGAACAAAAGTAATTGGTCCTGATCCCCTGTCCAAACCATAAGGAGGTCATCAATAAATCTCTTATAAAAAGAGATATGTGACCTGAAGGGATTTTCTATTCCAAAAATACTGTTCTTCTCCCACCAACCTAATACCAAATTGGCATAAGTCGGTACCACATTTTTGTAAATAAAAAAACCTAACTTAAAGTAGTTATGTGTAAGCAAAAAAGATGCTGTCCTTACAATATACTCTATGAAATTGTGTGTATAATTTGTGTCACTGTATAAAACATTTCTTAATTCCTCCAAACCGAATTCATGGGTTATTGAGGAATACAGTGACACCACATTGATGGTCAACCAGTCACTGTTACTGTTCCATATAGTATTGTCTAGTAGTTTTAAAACATGGGAAGTATCCCTTAAGTAACTAGGCTGTTTAACCACCAAGGGTTGAAGCACTGCATCAAGCCACTGAGAAAGTGGCTCCAAAAGAGAGCCTATTCCAATAAACTATAGGTCTTCCATGGACATTTTCAAGGGACTTATGGACCTTTGGGAGGTGGTGGAATATAGGTATACATGGAAAGTCTGGCTTTAAAAATGCCATAGTTGCATTATCTAGGAACCACCATCATCCAGAAGGTCCATCAATTCCCTCTGAAACTATTTAGTTGGATTTTTTGTAAGTACCACATACACTTTTGGATCTGAAAGTTGACAAAGAGCTTCATTAATATAATCAATTTTATTTAAGATTACTATTGTACCTCCTTTATCTGCACCTCAGATAACAATGTCTGGGTTGCTCTGTAACTGAGTGAGTGCCGTTTCTTGTTTAGTTAAATTGAAGTTCATCTTATAATTCTTAAATTTTAGTGTTTGTAAATAATATTCCACTATTTTAAAGAACAACTCAAGCATTGGGCCTCTACTTTGCACAGGGTAAAAATTTTACATTTTCTTAAATCTTATACCTTTCATTGGAATTATCCATTACCTGCACCTCGCTATAAAGCTGTTCAAGGGTTACTAAGTCACTTAACTCATTAAACATGAAATCTGCTTCATCTGAAAACTGAGCTCCTTGTGAAACATTTCCACTGTTCCAAGTCCTGGTAAAAGTGTCTAAGAAATATTAATGAAGTGTCAAATTCCTTATGAACTTATTTACATCCACCACAGTTTGAAACAAGTTGAAACTTGTGGTGGGTGCAAAAGATAAACCATAACTTAAAACTTTATATTGTATATTTGTCAAATTGCAAGTAGATAGGTTGATTACACCATATTTTATTTGTATTTTGTTTGTTGTCTGTTCCCTCTCAGTGAATATCTCTCTTGCGTGGGGGCCTGGTTCCCTCCTGTTGTTTCTGTCAATGTAAGTGAGGGAAAAACCTGATCTAGGTATATGTGGTCTCTTCAGTAGTGTTACCCCTCCCTGGCAATGTGGAAGTAGATCCCATATATTTAGTGCCTGCATTTACACCTTTAGTATTTTTATTATTTGTAAACTGTTTAGGCCTAGCACATTGGTTTGAATTTGTTTGATCTGTAACACCCCTTAAAATTCCTGTGGTACCATTGGCTGCTAGTTCATCACCACTAGACGCTTATCTGTCATCAGAGGATACATCACTGCAACTGAAAGTAACATTTTTAGAATTAGGGGTATTGTGTCTTTGTCTGTTTCTATTTCTGGATCTATTTTTTCTCCTAGATCTAGTACGTGCTTGTTGGTTCTAAATATATACCGTATTATTTGTGTAGTCAGATCTCTCTCTCAGGTATTTTGTATGTTTAGTCTCCATGATGCTTGATTTATCTTTAGTTATAATGGTTTTTAGAATAACATAAAATCTAGCAAAATCTACATTAGAACTATGGCTATTTAATTCAAGTTGCAATTCATCAATGTCACTAAGAACATTCATTAAAAGACATTTTTTTGTAATCCAACAAGAGTAACATTAAACATGATGAACATTCTGATAGAACTGTATTTAATTTCCGGATGAACTTTCCATCTGAGACCTCAAAGGTGGGGAATTTATATAACCTCAGACCTCTGGGTATCATCCCTTGTTTCATATAACTCTCAAATGTTAGAATGTCCCACTGTATTTTATACTCTTTTTTTTCAATAAACGTTCCAGTTAATAGGCCACAGATGATAGACTTTGCAAGTGTTTCCAGGTATGAAATAGCAGCCTTAAACCCACTCAGTGTATGTTGTTTGCACATCAAGTTCTATGTTAGGGAGCCTGGTTGATCATCTGATGAGTAGGGCTAATGTCAGCACTGTGGTAAGAAGTCTCTGTACAAGGGTAGTTACTTCATGGCAGACCAGTATAGTGGAACAGCAATGGCCCATGTTCCTATCACTTTCAATAGGTCAGCCACATCGTATGATGCTTCAAGGCAGTACAGTAGTGCAATGATCCACTCCAGTCTGTGATGTGCTGAGAAGGCCTCAATTAGTCACTTTGCAGACAGAGTTCCAAAAATCTGCAACGCCGTCTCAGCTCTGGCTTCTGCTTTATTCCAGAGCCTGTGTATCCAACAAGCTCTCAGATTGCTTCAGTCGATGAGCGCTATTATATGACATTAGGGCTCCACTGAGCAGAGCCAACATGAAACAGGTCTACTCGCCATGCAGGTTGGCTCCGCCCCAACCCATAACTTTTTATTTTTAAGATTTATATTAATAATTTCTATTATTTTAGATATGAGTGCAACACTTTATTTTGATTTATTTATGTTGTTTTTGGTGCAATTTTAATTCAGCCCTAACCCATTTCAGTAGCGCTCACCCAGGTGGTCACATTTTCTTTTAACTTGTAATATGAGCACAAATTAGCACGGGAGGATATTTCAACATTGTGCACTCACTAACAATAGCATGCCACTTGTAATCTAGCCCTATATAAGAATGCACAGGAAATTACTAGTCATGTACAACTGTATTACTCCATAACAGAAACTCAGAGTATCCTTTATTAAAGAACCAGTAAATACAGTAGATTTGCATAATCAACAAATGCATGATAAAAAGACAATGCAGTAGCACTTGGGCCGATCTATCAAGCCCTGAATTGACTGTTTCCGCGTGAGCCTCCAGGCTCACCGGAAACAGGATTTAAGAAGCAGCAGCCTTAAGACCGCTGCTCCTTAACTCGTCCGCCACCTCTGAGGCGGCAGACAGCAATCAGCCCGATCGGATACGATCGGGTTGATTAACACCCGCCCAGGGGGCAGCATTGCACAAGCATTTCACAAGGAATGCTTGTGCAATGATAAATGCTGACAGTGTATGCTGTTGGCATTTATCGATGTGCGGCGGACATTGGTAATTCGGCCCCTTTGTCTAAATTTCAAATGAGTAGTACATTTTTTTCTGACAAATTTCAATGTTATGTATATTTCCACTCCTCCTGCATCATGTGACAGTCAACAGCTGGAGTATTTTAAAACTTGAATATTAAGGCTTTAATATAAATGAAATTATACTGTTTTCCGTACCTTAAATTCATTTTAATTTTTGTATGCATAGGTTTTCCTTTCAGAATAATTAGGCCCAGATTACAAGTGAAGCCCTAAATACTGCTTTCATGAAAGCAATATTTGTGCTCCACTGTGTAATAACAGCGTAAGCTAAAGAGACAGCATTAGAACTTCAGCGCAGCAAATGGGGTAAGTAGCTCAGCGATGGAAGCAAATATAAATATATATGTACTGTACTGAATGTGTTTCTGGCACTCTCAATTTAATATTTGGTAGCACACCCCTTGGAAAAAATAACTGAAATCAATCGCTTCCTGTAACCATCAATTCCTCTTTACTGGAATTTTGGACCACTCTTCTTTCGCCAACTGCTCTAGGCCTCTCAGATTGGAAGGGTTCCATTTCCCAACTGTTGTTTTGAGATCTCTCCACAGGTGCTCTATGGGATTAAGATCTAGACTCATTGCTAGTTAGCTCAGTACTCTCCAGTGCTTTGTCTTAAACCATTTCTGTGTGTTTTTTGACCTGTGCTCTGGGTCATTGTCATGCTGTAAGACCCATGACCTCTGATGGAGACCCAACTTTCTGACACTGGGCCCTACATTGCTCCACATAATATTTTGGTAGTCTTCAGATTTCATAATGCCATGCACACAGCCAAGACATCCAGTGATTGAAACAGCAAAGCAACTCCAAAATATCAGTGAACCTCCACCATGTTTGACACTAGGGACTGGATTCTTTTCTTTAAAAGCGTCATTTCCTTTTCTGAAAACAGAGGAATGATGGGCTTTACCAAAAAGCTGTAATTTTGTTTTGTCTGTCCACATCACATTCTCCCAAAAGCTTTTTTTTGTTTTTGTGTCAGCAGTGGGGTCTCCTACCATAGCGTCCCTTTTCATTCAGATGGCGATGTATAGTGCAAGCTGACACACTTGTATCCTGTGCCTGAAGGTCAGCTTGAATTTGTCTGGAAGTTGATCCAGTCCAGGCTAATTCCCAAGACTTCATATCTTTGAACCTTTATATCTTTTTCTGCAATTTTTTTTTAAAAAAATAAGTTTTATTAGATGCTGTTATTATGAGTGCAACTGTACTTTTTAATGCATTTTTTATGTTTTTTGACACTTTTTTTTTGTTTCCAGAAATAGTTGACCAGAGTTCTGAGGATGCGTTTGCATTTACTTTAAACTATTAATATGAGTGCTAACCCAGACATGTGCAAAAACCTGCAATAAACCCCTTTTTGCTAGAGCGTAACTGTTAGAGCTCCACTTGTAATCTGGCCCATAGTGTTTAATGTCTCTTTAACTCTGAAAGTACCATTGTCTCACTAATGTCACAACAATTGCAATGAACCCACTAATTGCTTAGACCTCTATGTTTTAACCCCTAAACCATCATTGCAACTCTTCACAGCACTTTGTGACACCTGTAAATTACTAAAAATACTAATGATAAAAAGCACTACTAACACTTGTTTTACTCATCCTTCAAAGTTTTCTCTTTTCAAGAAAAATATCCATCATCCAGCCATCATTAATCTTCTTGTGGTCGTTTGGTGCTTCTCACACTTCAATGTTTATTTTTTCTTAATAGCCATTTGTATTCTTATAGGTGGATTTCATTTAAAATAATCCTGAAGGAATGGCCAAATAATATAATGGTTGTTTTGGAAACAGTTGGTCATTGAGTACATTTGGGTATTTATTTTTCTGGTGGTCCTTTTTGTTAGCAGTGTGTTTTTGATGAGAGGGGTCTATTGGGTAGGGGAGTCCTAGCAGTGGAAGGTCCCTTGACATGAGGGCTTCTAGTGATAGGAGTTTCTACATGTGGTCGGAGTTCCAAGGAATAGGGCGTCTTTTTAGTAGGTGATCCTAGCTTTAGGAGTTTGTTGTAGTGGAGTCCAAGCAATCAGGGGTTAATTGAAGAGGGGATAATTAATAGGTATATTTTAGGTATCAACAGTTAGAGGGTTAATAGGGGTTGGGTATTTGATGGTCTAGTGGTTAAAAGTAGGATTTCCAGTGGTTAGAAGGATAATGTGTGTTTTTTTTTATTTCAGTTAGGGATTCTTTGATTTTTAAATGGATGTGTGTTCATGTTTAAAAGTATTCCTTTAAATGCATGATAAAAAATACTGAGCCGGGATTGATATAAGTCACAATTCAACTTGCGTTTGTTGTTATTACACAGCACATATTATGCATATTTCTTTAGCATTCTTTTGTTGAATGAGCATTAAATGTTGTAAACATGTCACAATAATGTAAATGCATTTTATCAGTTTAATCCATTAAATCTGTACATATTTATACTGTGTGATGCATTTACATATATTTCTATTACTGTTCTTGGCAAGTAACCAAGTTGTCAGGTAGTATAGAAAAACATATTTTGATTTAACACCTATCAATAGACTTTGCCTTTTGAATGGTTTAAACTATATTTATTGTTGCTACTATTCCAAATAAAAACAGCTAACAATGGGCTAAATTACTAGTGGAGTGAAAAATTGCCCTTTCATGAGCACGATATTTGCAAATGTGCACTGGTATTACAAGTAAAATGCCGCATTGAATGGAAGCTTTATGCTCATGAGAACATACTTCCATAGGCTCCAATTGGAGCCTCATTCTGATGCTGATATTTAAAATATATATGTATATGAATATATATAAAATAGAAAAGATACTCCAAACAGGTAAGTGAGTAAAGCAAAGTCCATTAGTATGTTGAACATGCACAAGCCTTTAAAATGATGAAGATTTATTCGGTATACATTAAAACTTGGAACAAACTCACATGAGAAAAAGGTATAGCTACGTCATCTGAGAAAAGCGCCAGATTGGTGTGAAATGCGTCAGATGACATAGCTATACCTTTGTCTCATGTGACTTTGTTCCAAGTTTTAATGTATACCGAATAAATCTTCATCATTTTAAAGGCTTGTGCATAGTGTCTGTTCAAAATACTAATGGACTTTGCTCTATTCACTTACCTGTTTGGAGTATCTTTTCTGCTTTACATTTATCAAGGACAACATGCCTGTGGATCTTGCTAAAGACAGCAGCTCCATTAATCAGGGTGTCTATCCTTCCTAACGCCGAGGACTATGGCGATAACCTGTATCACAAACACTCTTCACTGAGTGTTTATATATTTTTTTTTATTATCAGTTTAAAACACAGTCAGTGCCATTTTTTTTCTAACACTCCACAACCCCTCACTTTAACTTCTTATAACTGTTTTGTGCGGTTATTTTTAAAAAAAATAAAGTTGCTTGTATATTTATTTATTTTTTAATAAAGGCACTATACACTTTATTTTGGGGGCAATTGGGGGACTTTTTTCATTAACCAGATATCTGATCTCTTGTTAATTAATTTGAGCACAAAGTGCTACTGGCGAGCTTGCGGTAGCATTTACCAGCCACTTGTAATGGCTGGTTATTTAATGTGCGCCCATAAACAGGCAATGAGCAAGGGGACACGTTAAAATTGTGCTCCACTTGTAATCTAGCCCAATATAGGTAAAATCTATTTATTAAACAATAACCATCAATGGCAGACTGATCTCCCTTGTGAGAGCCACTATTCATCCCTACCAATACGCTACTGCTTTTTTGGTTTACTTCAATTCACACGAACCCACTCAGCAGGACCGAAATGGGAATAAAAATCAGTTCTGGAAAGCTTTAAAGACCAGCCCTGTTTTCTGTTAAGTCTGTAGAATCCACACACCCCAGTTTTCTCAAGGGGATTACTGGGATATTCCTTTCCCCAAAACATATCGCAGAAAGGAGTATTGTTGTTATATAGGCATCTTGCAACCCTATTTCATCCATCACTACCTTTTACAGTGTAAAAATGAATTTACATATTGGAATCTGGAGAAGACCCTTAAAACAGTGAGCCAATCTGTCTCACAGTGTGACTTGACCAGACGCTAGAAATCATTCAAAGGAGGGCTACTAAATAGTACATGTTCTAAGAAATAAAACTTACAAATAAATACTTTGTGAAAAAAGAAAATTGATACAGCTGTTTTTCCTAACAAGCAGCAATATCCCTTTAAATTGTTGCTAACCAGCCCATCAGGAAATCTTCTTTTGTCCTGTAAGGCCAATCCAGCCTTGCCACTCAGTAGCCAACTTGCAGTTAGACTCTGCCTTCAGTATCCCCTAGTCCATTCTTAATCCTTGCAGCACTCACTTTAGAGTATTATTTACTTCAAATTGTAGCCTTTTTACTCCACTCACAAGTAATCTCCTTGCCACCATCCAATTTTTGTACTGTATAGCATTCTCTAACAAAGCAGCTTGAAGGTAAAAAAAGATATGTCCCTTCAGTAGCTTAACTAGAAACCTCAGGGCCATGGTGCAAGCATCCATGATGCCCCCCTCCCCACAAAAAACACAACCTTAGCTTTATAGCCCTCTCACCCTCTTAGCCCACTCCTCACTCTCTTAGCCCCAAATCCCTCAGCCATTGACCTCCTTACCCTCTCAGCTCCCTCACAAACACACACACACACACACACCTCCCTTCTCACCCTCTCAGCTCCCCCTCCCTCACAAAGCCCCCTTCTCACCTTCTTAACCCCCTTCACAACCAGGGCAGCTCCCATTATCAACCTCCCACAATCCTCTTCTCACCCTCTCAGTCCCTCTCTTCATCACACACAGTCCTCTCCTCACCCTCTCAATCCCCAGTGCCTCATACACCCCCCCCCCTCACCTTTCTTCTCTCAATCACAAACAGGTTCTCCTTACACTCTCAGCCTTCCTCCTCACCCTCTCAGCCCCCTCTCTAAAACACACACACAGCCCCTTACTCACCCTCTCTGCTCCCATCTCCCTCTCACACATCCCCATACTCACCCTCTCTGCTCCCATCTCCCTCACACACATCCCCATACTCACCCTCTCTGCTCCCATCTCCCTCACACACATCCCCATACTCACCCTCTCTGCTCCCATCTCCCTCACACACATCCCCATACTCACCCTCTCAGCCCCCTTTCTCTCATACAATTCGCCTTCTCACCCTCTGAGCTCCATCTCCCTCTCAGCCCACCTCTCCCTTACACACACACAGCCTCCTCCCCTCCATCCTTCAGTCACAAACATCTTATCCTTACCCTTTCAGACTCCCTCCTCACCCTATCAGCTCCCTCTCACACACAGACAACCCCTTCCTCACTTTCTCAGCTCCTCTCTCCCTCATACACAGACCCCTCCTCACCCTCTCAGCCTCCCTCTCTCTCATACACACACCCTCCTATAGTCCACTATCTCAGTCATATAAAGGACCTATAAAACCCAGAGAGAATGGAAACAATAATAATAATAATAATAATAATAATAATAATAATAATAATACAAAAACAGATTCTGACTGACATACCTCCAGAAGCTGATTCACCAAGACCACTAACAGTGGAAATGTGGCAGGCTCCCTGGTATCACTTCTTCATGGGCATTAACTCTTCTAACTCTTTAGCAAAAAAAAAGACTTGACAAGAACAGACCACTTGAATGATAAACCTGCCACCTTTTACCTTGCCATCCCTGGAGTACTACCACTAATGCTTAGCTGCAATAGCTAAATACTAAACTCCTGTGCTGTGCAGAACTGCTGCCACTCTAACCAGTGTCTTGAGTATGTGCTCCCTGTAGATGGTGCATAGACAACTGCTATGTTATCCATCAAAAAACAAACAAAAAAACACTGAATTATTAGTTATGTAATGGGTATAATTCAAGAAGATGAACACATTAAGAAACTGCAATAAAACTCTCCTTATATCTGCTGTCTCCAAATAGTAGTAAAATAAAAATTAAGGTAAATACTGATATAAGCGTGAACACGTTTGAAGATAGCCATTCACTATATACCTCAAATAATAAACATTCATCAATAACATCTGTTTACAATATGTTTAATCATCAGTAATAAAATTGCTAAAAGTAAAATCATTAGTGATGATTCAAATGCAGAAGAAGGTGGCTGCTTGCTCCATTCGGCTATTTTTGGAGCCAGATTCCTTCTTGTGAAAGAACAACACACTAAGATCTGTGCAAATTCAGATCGTAGTGTGTTGCACTTTCACAAGAAGGAATGTGTCTCCAAAAGGAGCCAAATTCCTAGAGCGGCTGCCTTCTTCCACATTTAGATCATCACGAATGTGTATGCTTACTAAAAAGTCATATTAAATACACATCTGTACACATTTTACATGGATAACAAATAGTTCATCCATCAAATAGAAGCACAAAAACCTTATGAGGCATCTCCCAGCTGACTAAAAATATTAAAAAGGTTGATGAAATAAAACTGTCCATAAATCCTCTTAGAAATGCAGAATATTGTTGAATTTGTATTTTCCAAATAAATGCCTTGTTTGAATCATAAATATAAAACAGTTACTAATACAAGGTATCTTGTTTTTTAGTGTTCTGCTTTCAGCTTGAATCTCCAAAAGTTTTCGTTTTCCATTTGGCAACCAAATCTAGAAGCCCAGGCAGTTTTTTCTCTAACAGTGGCCCAAAACAAGAGTTTGTACATTTCCTCACCCACATTTTCAGGAATCTTTCTTCTCTGATCTTGAGAACACCCTTTTGACCCTCCCAACCTTGTTAAACTTATTTTCTAGAAATGTACTTTCAGCTTCCTTAAATCCAAGACCTCATCATAGAGTCTTCAGGGAATCTGCACTCTTAAAGGGACAGTCTACACCAGAATTTGTATTGTTTTAAAAGATAGATAATCCCTTTATTGCCCATTCCCCAGTTTTGCATAACCAACACAGTTATATTAATATACTTTTAACCTCTGTGATTATCTTGTATCTAAGCCTCTGCAGACTGCCCCTTATTTCAGCTCTTTTGACAGACTTGCAGTTTAACCAATCAGTGCCTGCTCCCAGATTACTTTACGTGCATGAGCACAGTGTTATCTATATGAAATACGTGAACTAACACCCTCTAGTGGTGAAAAACTGTTAAAATGCATTCTGAAAAGAGGTGGTCTTCAAGGTCTAAGAAATTAGCATTTGAACCTCCCAGGTTAAGCTTTCAACTAAGAATACCAAGAGAACAAAGCAAAATTGGTGATAAAAGTAAATTGGAAAATTGTTTAAAATAGAAAACACAAAGAGAGAGCGCCTAATGGTGTGATATCGTCAAGATCAAGAGTGGTACAGGTATAAAAAGTATCTGCCAAATGGATACTCACAAAGAGCTTGGCACTCGCAAGTAGTGCATATAGGCGGGCTGACCTTTATACAGCAGTCAGTACGCTGAATGTATGGAAGTCGTGTCGGAAATCTGTTGTAATAGAAAAAGAACACAAAAGACCAATGGTGCAATATCGTCTGAATCCGAAATGGACACGGAAAAAGGACACAGTATCAGCAAGATGTATACTCACAATGGAGTTGGCACTCCCAAGTAGTGCATTAGGGCAGGCTGACCTTCATACAGCAGTCAGCGCGCTGGTAGTTAGTAGCTGTAGTTGGTAGCTGTAGCTGTTATCGGCATAGGCTTGTCCTCTGCTCACCGGCGTGCGTGCTGAATACTCAGCTATGGCTAAGCTGTTAGCTGTGGAAAGGAAATTCTCTAGGTATGACGTGAAACACACCCAGAGATGCACCTGAGGCTAGTTGCAGGCTCAGAAAACACAAGGTGCATACAAAATAGTAAGTCACAGAAAAACGGGTGACTAAAAAGTTTTTTTAAAAAACAAATTAGAGAAGGAAGTCAGCGGACAAAATGTTAGGTAAAAAAATCTAAAAGAGGTTTATTTAAGAGCTAAAACAACGTGTTTCTCGGCCGAATAAAGCTCACTGGCCGTTTCATCAGGTAAGTATATAGGTATAGCGGGAAAACCACATTTAAAAATACATAGGAAGGTCATGATTGGTTAGTACATCCACCAATAAATGACCAAACATTTTGTTACATTTAAAATACAATATTACGCTGACATCCTAACAAAATACTTTCGTTACATATAATCACAAGAAATGAAAATGGTGTGTACATGGAAACAATGTTAAAAAATATGTAATTTAAAACCCGCGGAGGAAACATTTTGTTCTTTAGCAGGATACTAAGCAGCTCGTTATGATCCTATCTTAATAGAGGAAATGGTCAAAAAATTGTAGGGACAAATGAGGCCACAAGAACTATAGAAATGGAACATCAAATTAGTAATTCTGCTGTTTTAGTAATAAATTCTAGAATCTAGTCGAGTCTTCAATGTCATGTACGAGTGTAAGTCACTGTGTTATGAATGACAAAGAAATGGACATAATAAGTATGTTGACGCTCACTAATTGAGACACAATTTATTTTATATATATATAATATATGCATTTGAAATGGTATGATGAGATTCTTGTACCTGTAATACATGGTGCAATATAACTGATACTATATACTTTGAAATAAAAATGGCATGTATTTGGTGTGTTCTATTTTAAAACTTCACACTACAGGGAGACTATTTTCTGCCTGTATAGAATATACAGATAATAGTGTAGATAATTTAATAAAATTATGTTTATTAATTAAATGCTGCCAAATCCAAGTTAGAATTCAGCCCTGAAGGCCACAGAGTATTCAACTTGTGAATCCAGAAGGTTTCACGTTGTCTTAATTTAATAATTCTATTATAATCTGTTGAAGGGGGTATATAGTCTATAGGATAAAATTTGAAAATTTCAGGATTGCCCTGATGTTTATTCAGGCAATGTTCTGGTATGCTATGTTTTATCTTTTTCTTTTTGCAATTTTTACAATTGCGTAAATGTTCTCCCCACCTAGTTCTAGCTTTTCTTGAGGTACGACCCACGTATTGGGCCCCACATATACATTCAAGGACATAAATTACAAAAATAGAATTACAATTTAAGAATATTTTAATAGGAAAAATTTCCCCAGTTATTTTTGAGGTAAAATTTTTCATACCAGATGGTATGTATTTGCAGGTATTACAGCCTCTTTTCCCACATTTATAGACTCCTATGTGACTAAGAAAATTTATGTTATTATTGGATTTTTTGTTAGAAAAAATGTGTTTCACTTTTTTACTGGGAGCTAGCTTACTCCTCAGAGTAGGAGCCCTGGTATATACGATTTTAGGATAACTATCTACTAAATTTTTCAAGATGGGATCTCTAAGTATTATTGGCCAATGTTTGTTAAGAATCTGTCTTATCTGTTTATAATTATTATTGTATTGAGTGATGAACAATGGTTTTGCTGAAAAATTATCATTCTCTCTTTTTTTGTTATGGGTCTTGTTTTTGTTGAGTAAAGTGTCCCTATCTAGGAGTCTAGCCTTGTCTCTACAGGTTATCAAAAGGTCATTAGGGTACCCTTTATCAAGGAACCTTTGATAGATGATTTTACTCTGCAGGTCAAAGGATTCTAGCGATGAACAATTGCGTCTAATTCTCTCGAATTGACTGAATGGGATATTTGATAGCCAGTTTATATGATGGTTACTTTTGAAGTTTAAATAACTATTGCTGTCTACTTTCTTAAAAAAATGTTTTTGAGCAAAGATTTCCTAACTGGTCCCAGCTTAGTGTCAAATCTAAAAAATCTATTGTCTGCTTGTTGATATCAGCAGTAAATGACAAACCAAAATCATTTTGGTTGAGGGAAGCAGCAAACAATGTTGCTGAGGAAAGGTCACCTCTCCATAGGAAAATCAAGTCATCAATGTAGCGGCCATAGAACACCAGACTCGCCCCAGCTGAGGAATTGAAGATGTAAATGTCCTCAAAAATGCCCATAAAAATGTTGGCAAAGCTGGGGGCGAATCTGGTGCCCATGGCCGTACCTTTGATTTGCAAGTAAAATAAATCCTGAAACATAAAATAATTATGTTGTAAAATGAATCTAATACATTCTATAATATACTCTTTTTGAAAATGGGGCATATAGTGATCTTCATTTAGTTTTAGCAAGATTGTCTGTAAGCCTAATTTGTGAGATATGTTGGAATAGAGAGAACTAACATCACAGGTTATCCATATTAGGTCACCATTATTTTTAAAGTCCTTAATTTTATTAAGTAGATGCGTACTGTCTTTGATATAGGATCTGAGGCCAACAACATGTTTCTGTAAAAAAAGATCAATGTAGTAAGATAAATTATATGTTAAGTTGTCTATCCCTGCAATAATTGGTCGGCCAGGGGGGTGTTTTTGATCCTTATGGATTTTTGGCAAATGATAATAATGTGCTACACTTGGGTTGCTGACTTTAAGAAAATTTCTTTCATCTTTATTTAGAATATTAAGATTGGAGCCTCTTTCAATCAATATATGATATTCTTTTAAAAAAATAGGTGTGGGGTCTGTTTTTAGGACTCTATAGTAATTGTTGTCATTCAGAATCCGTTTGGCTTCTGATAAGTAGTCACAAAAATCTTGTATCACTATTCCTCCTCCCTTGTCAGCATCCCGTATGATGATATTGGGGTTGTCTGCAAGGGAGGAGACTGCCTTCCTTTCACCTTGTAATTTGTAAAAATTCTTTTTTGATGACTTTGAAGAAATTTTTTCAAGATCGTCGATTACTAAATTATGATAAATTTCAACATATTGGCTACATCCCAAAGGAGGAGAGAATGATGATTTCATTTTTACGTCAGTGTGAATAACACTTTCAAAAAGTTGATCAGTAAGAGAATTTATAGAACCTTGGGTAGAGATAACCCTTTCTCCCATATTCATATTATCAGTAAGAATGCAGATAGTATCGTTCTCTAAAAGATTATGTTTTTTTAGATTTTTTTGGGCAAAATATTTTTGCAATGATAGTTTCCTGGTAAATCTATTTAAGTCTACAAAGAGGTTGAAAATGTTGTGGGGATTAGGTGGACAAAATGATAAACCCTTGTGAAGAATTCTTTTTTCCTCTATGGATAAGATGTGGGATGATAAGTTAAAAATGCCCTTATCTAATTTGTTGTGTTTTTCTTTCTTGGTGGCAATACCTCTCCCTCTTGTGCCTCTTGGTCTAAATGAAAGGGTCTTTTTCTGGGATTTGGTTCTTCTATTATTGCTCTTCGTTGGTGAGGGGCATGTTCTAAAAAAGGCGAGGATGCGGAGGTAGTATTATTTCTAGATGTACGCTCTGTGAAAACATTGTCCTCTGTAACAGAGGACAAAGGTTGAAAACGATTCGAATGAATAGAGTCCTAAAAACAGACCCCACACCTATTTTTTTAAAAGAATATCATATATTGATTGAAAGAGGCTCCAATCTTAATATTCTAAATAAAGATGAAAGAAATTTTCTTAAAGTCAGCAACCCAAGTGTAGCACATTATTATCATTTGCCAAAAATCCATAAGGATCAAAAACACCCCCCTGGCCGACCAATTATTGCAGGGATAGACAACTTAACATATAATTTATCTTACTACATTGATCTTTTTTTACAGAAACATGTTGTTGGCCTCAGATCCTATATCAAAGACAGTACGCATCTACTTAATAAAATTAAGGACTTTAAAAATAATGGTGACCTAATATGGATAACCTGTGATGTTAGTTCTCTCTATTCCAACATATCTCACGAATTAGGCTTACAGACAATCTTGCTAAAACTAAATGAAGATCACTATATGCCCCATTTTCAAAAAGAGTATATTATAGAATGTATTAGATTCATTTTACAACATAATTATTTTATGTTTCAGGATTTATTTTACTTGCAAATCAAAGGTACGGCCATGGGCACCAGATTCGCCCCCAGCTTTGCCAACATTTTTATGGGCATTTTTGAGGACATTTACATCTTCAATTCCTCAGCTGGGGCGAGTCTGGTGTTCTATGGCCGCTACATTGATGACTTGATTTTCCTATGGAGAGGTGACCTTTCCTCAGCAACATTGTTTGCTGCTTCCCTCAACCAAAATGATTTTGGTCTGTCATTTACTGCTGATATCAACAAGCAGACAATAGATTTTTTAGATTTGACACTAAGCTGGGACCAGTTAGGAAATCTTTGCTCAAAAACATTTTTTAAGAAAGTAGACAGCAATAGTTATTTAAACTTCAAAAGTAACCATCATATAAACTGGCTATCAAATATCCCATTCAGTCAATTCGAGAGAATTAGACGCAATTGTTCATCGCTAGAATCCTTTGACCTGCAGAGTAAAATCATCTATCAAAGGTTCCATGATAAAGGGTACCCTAATGACCTTTTGATAACCTGTAGAGACAAGGCTAGACTCCTAGATAGGGACACTTTACTCAACAAAAACAAGACCCATAACAAAAAAAGAGAGAATGATAATTTTTCAGCAAAACCATTGTTCATCACTCAATACAATAATAATTATAAACAGATAAGACAGATTCTTAACAAACATTGGCCAATAATACTTAGAGATCCCATCTTGAAAAATTTAGTAGATAGTTATCCTAAAATCGTATATACCAGGGCTCCTACTCTGAGGAGTAAGCTAGCTCCCAGTAAAAAAGTGAAACACATTTTTTCTAACAAAAAATCCAATAATAACATAAATTTTCTTAGTCACATAGGAGTCTATAAATGTGGGAAAAGAGGCTGTAATACTTGCAAATACATACCATCTGGTATGAAAAATTTTACCTCAAAAATAACTGGGGAAATTTTTCCTATTAAAAAATTCTTAAATTGTAATTCTATTTTTGTAATTTATGTCCTTGAATGTATATGTGGGGCCCAATACGTGGGTCGTACCTCAAGAAAAGCTAGAACTAGGTGGGGAGAACATTTACGCAATTGTAAAAATTGCAAAAAGAAAAAGATAAAACATAGCATACCAGAACATTGCCTGAATAAACATCAGGGCAATCCTGAAATTTTCAAATTTTATCCTATAGACTATATACCCCCTTCAACAGATTATAATAGAATTATTAAATTAAGACAACGTGAAACCTTCTGGATTCACAAGTTGAATACTCTGTGGCCTTCAGGGCTGAATTCTAACTTGGATTTGGCAGCATTTAATTAATAAACATAATTTTATTAAATTATCTACACTATTATCTGTATATTCTATACAGGCAGAAAATAGTCTCCCTGTAGTGTGAAGTTTTAAAATAGAACACACCAAATACATGCCATTTTTATTTCAAAGTATATAGTATCAGTTATATTGCACCATGTATTACAGGTACAAGAATCTCATCATACCATTTCAAATGCATATATTATATATATATAAAATAAATTGTGTCTCAATTAGTGAGCGTCAACATACTTATTATGTCCATTTCTTTGTCATTCATAACACAGTGACTTACACTCGTACATGACATTGAAGACTCGACTAGATTCTAGAATTTATTACTAAAACAGCAGAATTACTAATTTGATGTTCCATTTCCATAGTTCTTGTGGCCTCATTTGTCCCTACAATTTTTTGACCATTTCCTCTATTAAGATAGGATCATAACGAGCTGCTTAGTATCCTGCTAAAGAACAAAATGTTTCCTCCGCGGGTTTTAAATTACATATTTTTTAACATTGTTTCCATGTACACACCATTTTCATTTCTTGTGATTATATGTAACGAAAGTATTTTGTTAGGATGTCAGCGTAATATTGTATTTTAAATGTAACAAAATGTTTGGTCATTTATTGGTGGATGTACTAACCAATCATGACCTTCCTATGTATTTTTAAATGTGGTTTTCCCGCTATACCTATATACTTACCTGATGAAACGGCCAGTGAGCTTTATTCGGCCGAGAAACGCGTTGTTTTAGCTCTTAAATAAACCTCTTTTAGATTTTTTTACCTAACATTTTGTCCGCTGACTTCCTTCTCTAATTTGTTTTTTAAAAAAACTTTTTAGTCACCCGTTTTTCTGTGACTTACTATTTTGCATGCACCTTGTGTTTTCTGAGCCTGCAACTAGCCTCAGGTGCATCTCTGGGTGTGTTTCACGTCATACCTAGAGAATTTCCTTTCCACAGCTAACAGCTTAGCCATAGCTGAGTATTCAGCATGCACGCCGGTGAGCAGAGGACAAGCCTATGCCGATAACAGCTACAGCTACCAACTACAGCTACTAACTACCAGCGCGCTGACTGCTGTATGAAGGTCAGCCTGCCCTAATGCACTACTTGGGAGTGCCAACTCCATTGTGAGTATACATCTTGCTGATACTGTGTCTTTTTTCCGTGTCCATTTCGGATTCAGACGATATTGCACCATTGGTCTTTTGTGTTCTTTTTCTATTACAACAGATTTCCGACACGACTTCCATACATTCAGCGTACTGACTGCTGTATAAAGGTCAGCCCGCCTATATGCACTACTTGCGAGTGCCAAGCTCTTTGTGAGTATCCATTTGGCAGATACTTTTTATACCTGTACCACTCTTGATCTTGACGATATCACACCATTAGGCGCTCTCTCTTTGTGTTTTCTATTTTTCAGTTCAACCGATTCACCACCGGTTTGGAGTGGAGCAGCCTTCCAGAATTATTGATTTCAACAGTGTTTATTTCACCTATCTATCAATGACTCTGCACTTTATGTGAAATCGTTTGTATTATGTTTTTATATACATTTTTTTAATAATATAATATTTTATTATATTCTATTTGTTTTCAATATAAGTAATACTGTATCACTTGATTCATATGTATGCACTTTTTTAGGGGATGAAGTTTTTGTAGAGTACACACCATCACTTATGTAAAGTTACTTATCTACTTAACCAGACTTATTCAGGTTCTTAGGTGTACACTAAAAAAACATCTTATATTTTTAGCGTTTACATTCACCTAGGTGCCAATACTAACATAATAGCACAATCCACGATCACTATTAGAATCACATTTTGAACAATCCCCTTTTTTGTCACGTTAGCACATATTTATACGCACATACCTTGGGCATTAGTATAGCGCACCCTATTGTATGATTTTATATCGTACATTTCTTTCTTCTTAATTGTTTAAAATGACATGCTCTATCTGAATCATAAAAGTTTATTTTGGCCTAGACTGTCCCTTTAAGGGATCTCTTTGTTTAGTTGCGTAGACAATATCAGGGGATATCATGGCATATCTCCAGGATCTATTTTTCTCGTTCAAGACTTTTGGGAACAAAGTACTGGTAAATACTATTTTACCACATGGTCCAGATAGGAAAACTTCTACAGTTTACATTTTAAAAGATCTTTCTCATTTATGTGATTTAGGCTTGACTTATAGATTTAACAATGTGGCTAACTCCCCTATTTTGGCGAGTGATTCTCTGATTTCTAACCTTTCTAAAAATCCATCTAAAAAAAAAACCCTTCTCTAAAACATTTTTTAACAAATGGTCTTCTAATGCCTCCCTTTCTCTCAAACACTTCTCACAAAACTTCCTACTAAACCTGCTACTCTGTTATGGCTAATTTCCTGTAAACATATTTCTGATATTGAAGCTATAAATGTTTTCTCCTCAAGATGTAATTTTCAAATTCTTTTTTCAGTAGTTCTTTGTCTTAAAGAGTATGAACATAGAACTGCTTCTTTTAGGCATAACTCTCCAGAATAGAAGAAGAAGAATATGGCCCTTTTATATGCATTATATTTTGCAGCATTTAAAAGTTTGTTTGTTTTTTATTTGCAAGTGGATTGTGCCTGTGCCCCCTATTTTGTGTAACTATTTGGTTTCATTGACTGCACTCCCAAGGATGTATTTAAACTCTGTTTTTGTAAGGTGTGGTAAACCAAACGTTATATATATGCAAAATGTATGCAAATATACAACTATTCTGAAATTTGCAAAGTTTATGCAAATATACAAATATTCTGAGAATCGAAACTATTCTAAAATGTAATCCTTTATAGATAATAAAGCCTTTCATCATCATGCCAATTTTCATCAAAATGCACTCAGCTTTTTTGTATATGTATTTTAAAAAATAATAATAATCGTTTTTTTTTTTATACACAGATGTCACTGTGTGTGCATCTGACAAGGCCCTGGCCCATGCTTTCTCCATTTAAGATAGTGAGTTTGGCCCTTCCAGAAATTTTGAAAAATCTATCGCCTTGATTTAGAGTTTGGCGTTAGCCGTCAAAACCAGCGTTAGGGGCTCCTAACGCTGGTTTTGGGCTACCGCTGGTATTTAGAGTCTTGTAGGTAAGGGTCTAACGCTCACTTTGCAGCCGCGACTTTTCCATACCGCAGATCCCCCTACGCCATTTGCGTTTCCTATCTTTTCAATGGGATCTTTCTAACGCCGGTCTTGGCTAAATTGAGCTTGCATTCTATTGGCTGTTCCGATCAGCCAATAGAATGCAAGCTCAATCTGATTGGCTGATTCCATCAACCAATCAGAATTTTCCTACCTTAATTCCGATTGGCTGATAGAATCCTATCAGCCAATCGGAATTCGAGAGACGCCATCTTGGATGACGTCATTTAAAGGAACCGTCATTCAGCGAGTAGGCGTCGGTAGAAGAGCATGGATCCGCGTCGGCTGGAAGAAGATGGCTCCACTCCGGATGGATGAAGATAGAAGATGCCGCTTGGATGAAGATGTCTACCGGTCCGGATGTCTTCTTCTGCCCGGATAGGATGAAGACTTCTGCCGCTCCGGATGTCTTCTTTTGGTCCATCGGTGCCCGGTTGGGTGAAGACGACTCAAGGTAGGGAGATCTTCAGGGGCTTAGTGTTAGGTTTATTTAAGGGGGGTTTGGGTTAGATTAGGGGTATGTGGGTGGTGGGTTGTAATGTTGGGGGGGTATTGTATGTTTTTTTTTACAGGCAAAAGAGCTGAATTCTTTGGGGCATGCCCCGCAAAAGGCCCTTTTAAGGGCTGGTAAGGTAAAAGAGCTTTTCTATTTTTATTTTAGAATGGGTAGGGCATTTTTTATTTTGGGGGGCTTTGCTATTTTATTAGGGGGCTTAGAGTAGGTGTAATTAGCTTAAAATTGTTGTAATCTTTTTCTAATGTTTGTAACTTATTTTTTTATTTTTTGTAACTTAGTTCTTTTTTTATTTTTTGTACTTTAGTTAGTTTATTTAATTGTATTTATTTGTAGGTATTTTATGTAATTAATTTACTGATAGTGTAGTGTTAGGTTTAATTGTAAGTAATTGTAGGTATTTTATTTAATTAATTTATTGATAGTGTAGTGTTAGGTTTAATTGTAACTTAGGTTAGGATTTATTTTACATTTAATTTTGTAATTATTTTAACTAGGTAGCTATTAAATAGTTATTAACTATTTAATAGCTATTGTACCTGGTTAAAATAAATACAAAGTTGCCTGTAAAATAAATATTAATCCTAAAATAGCTACAATATAATTATTATTTATTTATTGTAGCTATATTAGGGTTTATTTTACAGGTAAGTATTTAGCTTTAAATAGGAATAATTTATTTAATAAGATTTATTTCGTTAGATAAAAATTATATTTAACTTAGGCGTGTGTTAGTGTTAGGGTTAGACTTAGATTTAGGGGTTAATAAATTTAATAGAGTAGTGGTGAGGTCCGGTCGGCAGATTAGGGGTTAAGAAATATAATATAGGGGTCGGCGATGTTAGGGGCAGCAGATTAGGGGTACATAGGGATAACGTAGGTTGCGGCGGTGAACGGAGCGGCAGATTAGGGGTTAAAAAAATATGCAGGGGTCAGCGATAGCGTGGGCGGCAGATTAGGGGTTAATAAGTTTAAGGTTAGGGGTGTTTAGACTCGGGGTATATGTTAGAGTGTTAGGTGCAGACATAGGAAGTGTTTCCCCATAGGAAACAATGGGGCTGCGTTAGGAGCTGAACGCTGCTTTTTTGCAGGTGTTAAGGTTTTTTTCAGCTCAAACAGCCCCATTGTTTCCTATGGGGGAATCGTGCACGAGCTCGTTTTTGAAGCTGGCCGCGTCCGTAAGCACCGCTGGTATTGAGAGTTGCAGTGGTGGTAAATTATGCTATACGCTCCCTTTTTGGAGCCTAAGGCAGCCCTTCTGTGAACTCTAAATACCAGCGGTATTTAAAAGGTGCAAGGGAAAAAAAGCACGCGTAGCTAACGCACCCCTTTGGCCGCAGAACTCTAAATCTAGCGGTATATTAACAAAGCTAGCCTATAAGACTAATAGAATAAAATAATTAGGGTAGGCACAATGATGCAGACCATAATTATTAGATCTGACCTCAACAGATCCTCAGTTATCATTTAGGGGCCGATTTACTAATGTCTGTCCGACATAATTCGCTGTTGTGTATCTTGTCTGACAGACATCGATGATTGCGGACAGCATACGCTGTCGCATTCAGCATTGCACAAGCAGTTCTTGTGAACTGCTTGTGCAATGCCACCCCCTGCAGATTCGCGGCCAATTGGTCGCTAGCAGGGGCTGTCAATCAACCTGATAGTATAGGATCAGGTTGATTGCTGTACGCTGCTCAGAGGCAGCAGATACAGTTAAGTAGCAGTGGTCTTAAGACCGCTGCTTCTTAACTGTGGTTTCCGGCGAGCCTGAAGGCTCGCATGGAAACAGTGCAATATTGCCCCATTCGGGCCATCATAAATTGGCCCCTAAGAATCTAAAGGCTAGATTAAAAGTAAGGCGCTAATGTAATTTTTTTTTCACGCTATTTTCATTGGGCTGATATTACAAGTGGAGCGAAATCGCGATTGCCATTTATGCTTCAATCCTTACCTCAGAGCTGTGGTTAACTGTTTTCTGAAACTAAAAAGTTGTGCAAAACATTTTAAAAATAAATTACAAAGTACAGTTACACTGATAATAACACTGTCTAATAAAAAATATTTTAAAAAAGTTATAAGTTATAAGGTATTAAAGATATGAGATCTCAGGTTTTAGAAAAAAAAGGCTGACAAATGGCTTGAACATTGAGACACATACATATACATTGCTAAATATGTTTTTTTTAATATATATATATATATATATATATATATATATATATATATATATATTTACAGTATCTCACAAAAGTGAGTACACCCCTCACATTTTTGTAAATATTTTATTATATCTTTTCATGTGACAACACTGAAGAAATGATACTTTGCTATAATGTAAAGTAGTGACTGTACAGCCTGTATAACAGTGTATATTTGCTGTCCCCTCAAAATAACTCAACACACAGCCATTAATGTCTAAACCGTTGGCAACAAAAGTGAGGACACCCCTAAGTGGAAATATCCAAATAGGACCCTCGCCGGTGTCATGTGACTCGTTAGTGTTACAAGGTCTCAGGTGTGAATAGGGAACAGGTGTGTTAAATTTGGTGTTATCGCTCTCAAATTCTCTCATACTGGTTACTGGAAGTTCAACATGGCACCTCATGGCAAATAACTCTGAGTATATGAAAAAAAGAATTGTTGAGCTAAATAAAGATGGCCTAGTCTATAAGAAGATTGCAAGACCCTGAGACTGAGCTGCAGCACGGTGGGCAAGACCATACAGTGGTTTCACAGGACAGGTTCCACTCAGAACAGGCTTTGTCATGGTTGACTAAAGAAGTTGAGTGCACATGCTCAGCGTCATGTCCAGAGGTTGTCTTTGGGAAATAGTGCTGCCAGCATTGTTGAAGAGTTTTAAGGGATGGGGGGGGTCAGCATGTCAGTGCTCAGACCATACGCCGCACACTGCATCAAATCGGTTTGCATGGCTGTCGTCCCAGAAGGAAGCCTCTTCTAAAGATAATGCACAAGAAAGCCTGCAAACAGTTTGCTGAAGACAAGCAGACTAAGGACATGGATTACTGGAACCATGTCCTGTGGTCCGATGAGACCAAGATAAACGTATTTTATTCAGATGGTGTCAAGCGTGTGGCGGCAACCAGGTGAGGAGTACAAAGACAAGTGTGTCTTGCCTACAATCAAGCATGGTGGTAGAAGTATCATGGCCTGCATGAGTGCTGCCGGCACTGGTGAGCTACAGTTCATTGAGGGATTCATGAATGCCCACATGTACATGACATACTGAAGCAGAGCATGAGCCCCTCCCTTTGGAGACTGGGCCGCAGGGCAGTATTCCAACATGATAATGACCCCTATTACACCTCCAAGATGACCACTGGCTTGCTAAAGAAGCTGAGGGTAAAGGTGATGGACTGGCCAAGCATGTCTCCAGACCTAAACCCTATTGAGCATCTGTGGGGCATCCTTAAATGGAAGGTGGGGGAGCAAAATATTGACACTTTGGGCCCAATTTGGACATTTCCACTTAGGGGTGTACTCACTTTTGTTGCCAAGGTTTTAGACATTAATGGCTGAGTGTTGAGTTATTTTGAGGGGACAGCAAATTACACTGTTATACAGGCTGTACACTCACTACTTTACATTGTAGAAAAGTGTCATTTCTTCAGTGTTGTCACATGAAAAGATATAATAAAATATTTACAAAAATATGAGGGGTATATATATATATATATATATATATATATATATATTTATTTACATACACATATGTACTGTATATATCCATGTAAGGTCAGCACTCTAGCATAACTTCTTAGAGCCTGAGTCATAGATGAGTACTTACATTTGGGAGATAGTGTGTGTATATATACATATATATATATATATATATATATATATATATATATATATATATATATATATATATATATATATATAAATATATATATATATATAAAATGTGTGTGTGTGTGTACATATTTATTAATGTATTTATATGTGTATATATGTATATGCAGTCATATATACACATAAAAACATTAATATATATGTACACATATACTCTATAAACATATATAAGTGCATTATAGCCCTTTGCCATTAAGTAGATGAAAGCATGATAAAACATATTTATGCAGAGCCGTCGAGGTGAATGGCTGCACTTTGAGTGAGCTCCTGAGGCAGCCCCAGATTAAACTCCTAAAACCGTGTACAAGGTACAAGAAATGTACTTTAGCTATGGATGCTAACACTTGAAGATCAATCCTCACACTTTGGCCTGCTTTATTCGACTTGAAAAAGACGCAATTGCACTTCCGGTCTGGATCCGGCCTCAGCCATCTACTACAGCCCCGGCTTCATTTTGCGCCTAACACAAAACTGCTGCAAACAGGAAGAAAATGCCTGTGTCATTCTCTCTATGCCTCTTAGGGTCACTACGGCTCCTCAGGGTACCTGAACTGCTTTTTCCTGACCGGATTACCAGCTTTACATTCTACTGATTTCAGGCTATCTTGAGGCCTATACCGGCCCACTCCGGCCTCTCTAAGATCAGCTTCTACCATGAGGAATCATCTGAGGAGGTAATCAATTCTGTTCAGCAGAATCATAATGACATTAAGTTTGTATTAATATATATATATATTTACAGGAGGTTAACTAGCATGACATATGTATTTTAAAGTACCTCACCCTTCACCCACATGAGGCCTATACAAGATTCTCATCTCTGTGAGGATTAACTAGAGCTGTATACTACCATGATAAAGAAGCCTGCTATAAATATAATATAACCACAGATCACATATCATGCAGCTCTTTTATACATCCTCCATCTGAGAACAACAAGCAGCAACTACTTACATCTACATGGGGTGACCTATTCCCCTCCAGGCCTACATATTACATTAATCCTGGCTGTGGGTTATTTTGGCAGTTTTCTACCGCTTATTGCAGGATTGCTTAAATTATGAACATTGCTTTTTCTACATTTTTTTCCTGCTTCAAATCACTTTACTATGCACTAACATAAAAGTGCCCCAGTTATATAGACGAATCAAAACTCTGCAGCACAGAAATGTCTCCAAAGAGGCAAGCAAAGAAGGATAAGATGAGCAAAAGACATCACAGTATTACAGCCTCTATGAAAACATTTTTCAAACCACTTAAAAACCCAGACTCGTCTCCAGAGACCATGGACTCTGCTAATGAAGTACCACAACTCCAGACTGCTACGGCAGCCAGAGCTCCAGAGTCTATACAAATCACACAAGCTTTTCTAGAGACTATTCCGTCTAAGCAAGACTTTACAACTCTCATTTCCCAGGTGAAATCATGTATCAAGGAAGAAATCTCAGAGCTACGTAAAGAAATGCACGAGATAGGAGACAGAGTGGAATTTCTTGAAGAAGAATCTGAATCACAGCAGTCAGATATTGCAGGCCTTATTCAGAATGTACAAGATCAGAATACTGTCATCTCCCAACTCCAAGATAAACTGGAAGATATTGAAAATAGGAGCAGACGACAGAACATCAGAATAAGAGGCATACCAGAGTCCATCACTACAGAAAATCTTCTTCATACCTATCTACAGGATTTGTTCAAAGACCATAAAGGTTCATCACTTACAACACCTCCTGTCATGGACAGATATCACAGAGCTCTGAGACCCAAGCCCAAGGAGGGCTTACCGCCTAGGGATGTGATCATAAAATTTCAAGATTATCAACAAAAGGAAAACATCATGAAGCAAGATAAGATTTCTTCACCACTACGCTTCCAAGGATCTGCACTCTCCATCTACACTGACCTTTCCATAAGAACTTTGCAAAGAAGAAGGGAATTTTCCCCGCTCAGGCGCTCACCACTGTGCTAAGAAATCACATCTCATATAGATGGAGCTTCCCTTGTCATATACAACTGATATGGGAAGGTCAAAAGAAAACATGCATGAATCCAGGAGATATCGAAGACTTCTGCAAAGATTTGAATCTTGCACCTCCAACCCACAACCACACATCTGCACCTATTACAAAACAGCTGAATAATCTACCTCCTACAGCTCCCAAACCGCAAAGAATACCATGGCAACAGCAACCCATAAGAGACAGAAAAGTACTACAGCAAGTACTTCAGAAAACGGGTGAGATTGATCCAATATTTTTGTGATCCCTAACCTTTTCATGATTTCTAAGGGACCCTGTTCCTAATTTATTGTTACTAGTTTTGTGTTTAATAATATTGTTGCACTATGCCTTCTACTTTTTTTAGATAGTTTTGTCAATGTACCTTCACGGACTTATGATCTACCAAAATCTGGGGCTCCACTAGCCCCCTTTTAGGAACTCTAACATCTAGATTTAGAGTTCTGCGTTAGCCGTCAAAAGCAGCGTTCAGGGCTCCTAACGCTGCTTTTTACCACCCGCTGGTATTTAGAGTCAGCCAGGAAAGGGTCTAACACTCACTTTCCAGCCGTGACTTTTCCATACTGCAGATCCCCTTACGTCAATTGCGTAGCCTATCTTTTCAATGGGATCTTCCTAACACCAGTATTTAGAGTCTTGGCTGAAGTGAGCATTATACCCTCTACCGACAAGACTCCAGCCGCAGAAAAAAGTCAGTAGTTAAGAGCTTTCTGGGCTAACGCGGTTCATAAAGCTCTTAACTACTGTGCTCTAAAGTACACTAACACCCATAAACTACCTATGTACCCCTAAACCGAGGTCCCCCCACATCGCCGCCACTATAATAAAAAATTTTAACCCCTAATCTGCCGACCGCACATCTCCCCCACCTACATTATCCCTATGAACCCCTAATATGCTGCCCCTAACATCGCTGACACCTACATAATATTTATGAACCCCTAATCTGCCCCCCCAATGTCGCCGCTACCTACCTACACTTATTAACCCCTAATCTGCCAACCGGACCTTGCCGCTACTCTAATAAATGTATTAACCCATAAACCGCCGCACTCCTGCCTCAAAAACCCTATAATAAATAGTATTAACCCCTAATCTGCCCTCCCTAACATCGCCGACACCTAACTTTAAGTATTAACCCCTAATCTGCCGACCGGACCTTGCCGCTACTCTAATAAAGTTATTAACCCCTAAAGCTAAGTCTAACCCTAACACCCCCTAACTTAAATATAATTTTATTCTAACGAAATAAATTAAATATTATTAACTAAAGTATTCCTATTTAAAGCTAAATACTTAGCTGCAAAATAAACCCTAATATAGCCACAATATAACGAATAATTATATTGTAGCTATTTTAGGATTTATATTTATTTTACAGGCAACTTTGTATTTATTTTAACTAGGTACAATAGCTATTAAATAGTTAAAATAATTACAAAATTCCGCCCTCTCAGCAGAATACTGCTAAAATTGTGTGCTTGAGGGGCTTGATAAAGGATCTGGAACTCAATAGGATACAGAAAGCACTAGCCACTTTTAAACAAGTATATTACCACAAGAGCAACAAAGCCGACTCCTTATTAGCCAATAAGCTCAAATGCCGTACGGCAGCGGCTAGAATTCCGTTTATCCTACACAAAGGTCAGAAATGAGACAAAAAGAGAAAGGGCGCCTCCTAGTGTAGCCAATATAGAACTGGACAGATATAATCAGATATAAATTTTATACTCACAAATTGTGAAGGCAAAGATAATGCCAAGGTGAATGCTCTGGGAACTCAGCAGTGTCCCAGTTGACTGTGCACCAGATGGCAGGGCAGCTCCTCCTGTTAAATTGTTATGGCAATCTGTAGAAATGGAAGATATATAGAGGGCGACTCCTAGTGCAGATCAGTTAGCTTTAAATTCTCCCACTAACAACTTCCCTTTGGAAGAATACTCACACAGTGGGAAGCACACTATACTGTAGTGCTAATGCAGCCTGCTGGGTATATTGCAGTGGCCCAGCGCACATATACACTCTGGTAATGAACAGTTCCAAGGTTTTTTTGCAGGATGTTCCAATAAAACAACAGGAGACTTCAGTGGATAAAAGGAACTTTATAAAAATCAATATAAAACTGACTGTTTTTATATGATATATTGATTTGTATAAAGTTCCTTTTATCCACTGAAGTCTCCTGTTGTTTTATTGGAACATCCTGCAAATAAACCTTGGAACTGTTCATTACCAGAGTGTATATGTGCGCTGGACCACTGCAATATACCCAGCAGGCTGCATTAGCACTATAGTGTGCTTCCCACTGTGTGAGTATTCTTCCAAGGGGAGTTGTTAGTGGGAGAATTTAAAGCTAACTGATCTGCACTAGGAGTCGCCCTCTATATATCTTCCATTTCTACAAAGGTCAGAAAGCATATGCTCCGGCAGCTATAGGAACAGCGTTTGCGGAGTTCTATGAGAGTCTTTATAACATCAAAGCTGACGGGTCACTGGAGGAGTCCTCTGTTGAAGAGATATCTCAATATCTCCAAAAATTGAGTTTGCCTACGCTTACAGAGGAAAATAGAGCTGCCCTGACGCAGCCATTCCAGGTCAGAGAGATTATGTTCTCTCTTAAAAATCTCAAAAATAATAAAGCGCCGGGACTAGACGGTTTCCCGGGGTGCTTCTATAAAAAATTCTCTAAACAACTTATGCCGGCCCTCCATTCTCTCTTCAACGAAATTAAAACCGAGGGTAAATTACTACAGGAATCCATGGAGGCCTCTATAATCACCATCCTCAAACCAACTAAGGACCCTACATTGTGTAGTAGCTACCGCCCGATCTCGCTGATAAATGTGGACACTAAGCTTTATTCTAAACTACTTGCAGAGAGGATTGTCCTCCTCCTACCTTCTTTAATACACATAGACCAGGTGGGGTTCACTAAAGGACGCCAAGGTCCTGACAACACGGGAAGGTTACTCTCAATCTTGACAAATGCTAGTAGGAACGGTACTCCGATGGTGGCCCTGTTGCTAGACGCTGAGAAAGCCTTCGACAGGGTCAGATGGGAGTTTCTTTGGGAGGTGCTCAAGGCTTTTGGTTTCCCCCAACAGACTCTCGAGGCTATACAGGTGCTCTACTCGGCACCACATGCCAGGGTGAGGGGTCCCGGGTTTTGCTCCGACGTACTGAGTATCTCCAACGGTACGAGACAGGGGTGTCCCCTGTCCCCCCTTCTTTTTTCTCTGGTCATGGAACCGTTCGTACAGGAGGTCAGAAACTCCACACAGATAGCGGGAGTCAAGTACCCTCTCCATGAAGAGAAGATTCTGTTATTTGCGGACGATGTCACACTGATATTGACCAATCCGGAGACCTCGATCCCAGCTGTCTTTGATCTGATCGATTCTCTTATGAAACTCAGCTACTATAAATCCAACAAGTCAAAAACAGAGGCATATGCCCTCAATATTCCACCCAAGAGGTTGCAGACTTTACAGAGAACTTTTAGTTTCCAATGGTCTGATTCACACATGACACACCTAGGGATTATCCTAAGTGCTGATCTTGACTCAGTTGTAAATAGGAATTTTGATAAACTTCTTGGAGAACTGAAGACTTTGACTTTGAAGTGGGATTTCCAGGAAGTCTTGTGGCTTGGTAGGGTGGCAATAGTTAAAATGTTGCTCCTACCGAAAGCTTTATTTTTGTTTAGATGTCTCCCAATCAATATCCCTCATGGATACTTGCAACAAAAATACTCAAAGTGGCCTACAAAATTCTACAAAGACCCTTTTCTAGTGGAGGTGTTGCGTTCCCCAACGTTTTCCTTTTCTATGAGGCAGCAAGACTGACGCACATCTCAGCATGGGGTATTCTAGAGGAGAAACCAGGTTGGTATAGGATTGAGGAGCAGGCTTTACCTTTGGGACTTACTCTCAGAGACGTGATATGGGTTCCTAAGCATGTGAACCTACGCAAAGAGATCTCAAACCCTGTGGTCCGCCAAACCTATTCAATATGGCACGACTTGCGCCATTGCACAACAATCTCCCTGCATCCTTCCCCCATCCACAGTATCACTGGCTTACTCTGGAATTTTCCAAATATCCACTCAAACTTTTGGATGAGTGATGAGAAAAATTCAATTTCAGATCTATACTCCTCTGGACTGCTATCTATGGCTTCGAGAGATTATATACCCACAGAAACTGGTTCTAGATGGTCCAGATTTGAGAGTATGAGAGTCATGAGTTTAATTAGATCAAGACTTTCCAAAGTCAGAGTTGAGAGAAAACACCAAATGGGAGGAGAGATGGATAAAGGGTACGACCATGACCAGACCTCTTTCTTATCATTATGCGGCCCTTGTTAAAGACCAATCCTCTGGACCCCCTTGGCAAATGAAAGCGTGGTGTAGAGATCTGCAGGTAAAGATATCGATGGAGGATTTTTCTAAGGCACTCTTGCTTACAAAAAAGACCCTCCATTGTGTAACCATGATGGAAACGTATGTTAAAGTACTTCTGAAGTGGCACAGGAGTAAGTAAGACTCTCCTTGATCTATAAAACTAGCAGTCCGCACTGCTGGAGAAATTGCCAACAGGTGGGTTCCAATCCTCATATCTGGTGGTCGTGCGATAAGATTAAACCGCTTTGGAAGGATGTTGAACTTCCAAACATTAAACATTGACTTGCATCTCACTCCACAAATTACACTCTCCCATGTCTTCCCAAACTCTATTGCCACCCCAGCCAAGAAAATGGTCATCTACCTAGTAGCAGCTGCAAAGTTGTGTATCGCCAGATCTTGGAAACAGATAGAACCCCCATCTTTGGCTGATGTATGCGAAGTGATAGGTCACTTCGATTCAATGGAAAGATATGTGGCTGGAGAGACCAAAACACTTGAGTCGTACAGGCTGACATGGCAGGAAGCCCCGCCGGACAAAATCTGTGTACTTCTCTTCTTCTCTTCTTACTCTTCTTTTTTTTTTTTTTTTTCCCCCTCCTCTCCCCTCCCCGTACCATCTATGCAAGGAACCCCCCCATCACACCCCAGTATGTAAGATGGACAGTTATAGTGACCTAGATGGTTTTTTTTTTTATTTATTTATTTTTTGGTAATCGAGGGCCTAGTTGGACAATACCACTACCTGGAGACCGACTTTTGACTGATACGCTAGGCGTTCTGGGCATTCATGCTTACATGCCTAATGCTCAGGCTAGACCTACGTAACTCTCCAACTCTAGGCTATGATTCCAGCGCTTGGCTGCCTGTGCCTGTAGAAATAGTTTCTGTTCTCTTTCCGGTTGGCTCTTGCAGTCGGAAGTTAGACGCTGGGATGACGAACGGCGGCACTTTGGGTGGCCTGGTACTATCTCGAATCATCATCAATTGCTGATATCCGAGGTTCTGGTCCCTCTAATTTTTGTTTTCAGATGCTGAACTAATGTTTTCATTGATATACTTATTCTTTTCATTTTCACTATTATGAAACTATGTATAATTGCACTGCATTGCTTGTATTTTGTTTATGATATTTCAATAAAAAATTTAATTAAAAAAAATAAAAAAAAATTACAAAATTACCTGTAAAATAAATCCTAACCTAAGTTACAATTAAACCTAACACTACACTATCAATAAATAAATTAAATCAATTAACTACAATTACATACAATTAAATAAACTAAACTAAATTACAAAAAAACAAACACTAATTACAAAAAATAAAAAAGATTACAAGAATTTTAAGCTAATTACACCTACTCTAAGCCCCCTAATAAAATAACAAAGCCCCCCAAAATAAAAAAATTCCCTACCCTAATCTAAATTAAAATAGTTAACAGCTCTATTACCTTACCAGCCCTTAAAAGGGCTTTTTGCAGGGCATGCCCCAAAGAAATCAGCTCTTTTGCCTGTAAAAAAAAACACAATACCACCTCCCAACATTACAACCCACCACCCACATACCCCAACTCTAACCCAAACCCCCCTTAAATAAAACTAACACTACCCCCCTGAAGATCTCCCTACCTTGAGTCGTCTTCACTCAGCCGAGCAGCAATGGACCAAAAGAAGACATCTGGAGTGGCAGAAGTCTTCATCCTATCTGGGCAGAAGAGGACATCTGGACCGGCAAACATCTTCATCCAAGCGGCATCTTCTATCTTCATCCATCCGACGAGGAGCGGCTCCATCTTCAAGACCTCCGGCATGGAACATCCTCTTTTACAGATGACTACCGACAAATGAAGGTTCCTTTAAATGACGTCATCCAAGATGGCGTCCCTCAAATTCCGATTGGCTGATAGGATTCTATCAGCCAATCGGAATTAAGGTAGGAAAAATCTGATTGGCTGATTGAATCAGCCAATCAGATTCAAGTTCAATCGGATTGGCTGATCCAATCAGCCAATTAGATTGAGCTCGCATTCTATTGGCTGATCAGAATTTGAGGGACGCCCTCTTGGATGACGTCACTTAAAGGAACCTTCATTCGTCGGTAGCCGTCGGTAGAAGAGGATGCTCCGCGCCGGAGGTCTTGAAGATGGAGCCGCTCCTCGTCGGATGGATGAAGATAGAAGATGCCGCTTGGATGAAGATGTTTGCCGGTCCGGATGTCCTCTTCTGCCCAGATAGGATGAAGACTTCTGCCGCTCCGGATGTCTTCTTTTGGTCCATCGCTGCTCGGTTGAGTGAAGACGACTCAAGGTAGGGAGATCTTCAGGGGGGTAGTGTTAGGTTTATTTAAGGGGGGTTTGGGTTAGAGTAGGGGTATGTGGGTGGTGGGTTGTAATGTTGGGGGGTGGTATTGTGTTTTTTTTACAGGCAAAAGAGCTGATTTCTTTGGGGCATGCTCCGCAAAAAGCCCTTTTAAGGGCTGGTAAGGTAATAGAGCTGTTAACTATTTTAATTTAGATTAGGGTAGGGAATTTTTTTTATTTTGGGGGGCTTTGTTATTTTATTAGGGGGCTTAGAGTAGGTGTAATTAGCTTAAAATTCTTGTAATCTTTTTTTATTTTTTGTAATTTTTTTTTTTTTTTTTTTTTTTTTTTTTTTTATTGGAGGCAAAATAATTAACAGAAATTCAAAGATACAATACATACCAGACATATAACGTTTAACACAGCAAAATCTTATCCAATCAGACATAACTGAAAAAAATACAGTTCTAAACAACTTAAACTTTCTGTATCAGATAAAACATTGCAATTCCTCTCTATCCGGATGTCTTATCCGTTACCTCCAATCTTTTTCTCTTTTATACTAATTCCTATTCAGTTTTGAGTTTACAACATAAACAATAATCAACAATTCTCAGGAGAAGATTAAGTTTCAGTTTAGCCGTTATCCATCCGACCTCTGCAGGAGGAGGAGGATGGGAAGGGCGGCATAGAGGGAGAGATAGAGAGAAAAACAGAGGGAAAGAAGGGAAAAGAAAAAAAAAAAAAAAAAAAAAAGAAAAAAGGGGAGAGCCTTCCTTACCAACATCCTAATAAAACTGTTTCTGTATTTCTAAGGGGGTATATTAAGATATCTATTTCTTTCTGAGGGAAGATTTTGATGAATCTAGACCATTTCTGAAAAAAGAGAGTTATATCTCTTTCGGAAGCCAGAGTTATGTCTAGCTGCTCAATAAGACATTGCTTTTTCATGTAATTTTTGACTTCTGATATACTCGGAATTGAGATGCTTCGCCATTTATTGAAAATTAAATTCCTTGCAGCCAGGATTGTCATATTTATTATTTTTTTGGAGTTATGAGTGGACGGGGTTTCAACAAAAAAAATTACTTCTGCCAGGGAGAGAGAGAAGGGCGAGATTTTCAACACCCTAGTAAGCCAAAATTCTAATTTTCTCCAAAACTGCATTAATCGAGGACAGGTCCAAATCATATGAACTAAGTCCGCCGCTGGGAGGGAACATTTTGGACACAAATTGAAGTTAAAGTTGTGCCATTTAAATCCCTTAAGCGGGGTATAATAGGTTCTATATAAAAGCTTAACATGTGATTCCCTCCAGCTGGCAGACAAAGTAGTTTGTGTTATTGTGACTATAGATTCTTCAACCTGGTTGGGGTCTATGTCTAGATCTTGCGATAAAGAATTCCATTTTTGCGTTATATACTCCAGATTAGATTCACCTTTCTGGCTGACCAATAAATTGTACCAAGTTGAGATGGAGAATATATTATTTTTAACCAGAATAGGCCAGTTATCTAATTTCCCCCAAGACCAGGACCAGCCATATTTACTAATAAGCGAGAAGAGATAGTGCCTAGCCTGTAGGTACGCAAAGAAATCTTTGTTGCTTAGTTCGAATTCCTGTTTTAAGGTCTCAAAAGTTTTAATTAGACCGGCCTCCTGATTTATAA
The DNA here is from genome assembly GCF_027579735.1 of Bombina bombina. Classification (NCBI taxonomy): domain Eukaryota; kingdom Metazoa; phylum Chordata; class Amphibia; order Anura; family Bombinatoridae; genus Bombina; species Bombina bombina. The sequence goes on from NC_069499.1 coordinate 1,300,387,982, forward strand.
ATTGTGTGAGATAAGTCAGTCCGAGGTTATTCCATCTCTGAAAGACCTGCGATTGGGTGCCTCTTTGAAATTCCGGGTTACCGCATAGTCCTTGAAATCTCGGAATAGATAGGTCTATATTTAATTTATGTCCTAATTTTCTCCAAGCTTGTAAAACTGTGTATATAGAACTAAGGCGTTTCACTTCCTTAGGAATCAGGTGTAGTGGGCAGTGGATTAACGCTGTAGGTTTATAAGGATATAATATGCTCATTTCAAGGGTGTTATTCGTGAAATAATTCTTATTTAATAGCCAATCTATCACAGTTCGAGCTAAGAAGACCAAGCTGTAGCTACTAAGGTCTGGCAAAGCCATACCACCGTATCTCCTGGGCAAATGCAATCTAGGGATCGAAATTCGGGGCCTTTTGCATCTCCACAGAAAGTACCGAAGGGCCCTACACAGGCTCTTCCAATCTTTAGTTTTCAAGATTACTGGTACATTTTGTAGAGGGAAGAGGATCTTGGGAAGGAGGACCATCTTGAAAAGGGCAATTCGGCCCGTCAATGAGAGGGGGAAATTTTGCCAATTTTTCATATGTTCCTTTGCCTTAAGTAGAGCTGGAGAGATATTAAGATCATACCACTCTCGCGGGTTGGGAGAGACATTAATGCCTAAATATCTGAAGTGGGATATAACCTCATTAAAAGGTAGGTCAGTCATAGATGTCTCACTTTTCCTAATCCACATTAATTCTGATTTGGTCAGATTAATTTTATAACCCGTGAAGGCTCCAAAGGAGTTTGTAATCGAAAGTAATTTGGGGATATTGGAACTAGTGTTTGAGACGTAGACCAGTACATCATCGGCATACAAAGCAATTTTTTGTTCCATTGAGCCTATCCTAATACCTTGAAGATCTTTTCTTATTTTAAGAGCAAGAGGCTCAATGGCTAGATCAAAGAGCAAAGGAGATAAGGGGCAGCCTTGTCTGGTGCCCCTTTGGAGTTTAATTGGGCCAGATTCTAGCTGATTAATAGAAAGCTTGGTTGAAGAATTTTCACAGAGATTTTTAATAAAATATACAAAGTTATCCTTAAAACCAAAAGATAGTAAGGAAGACAAAATATGCCGATGATGTACCGAGTCAAACGCCTTCTCTGCGTCTAAGGCTATTACTGCCAGATCCACTTGATCTTGAGATGGTGTTTCCACCGAGTTATTAAAATAGTCAAGGATCAGAAAGAGTTCTCTAATTTTAGCTGTTAAGTTGCGTTTGTTTAAAAACCCCGCCTGGTCCTCGTTAATGAGAGGCCCAATCTCACTCTGAAGTCTTTTAGCTAAAATCGAAGTCAGTAGCTTGTAGTCAGAGTTTAGTAAGGCTATAGGCCGATAAGCCTCCTTTTTTAGAGGATTTTTACCTTGTTTTAAGATCAGTGAGGTCGTAGAGGCAGAGAAGGATGTTGGAATAGGATTCTTTTCTATGTAGAAGTAATTAAAGAGCGTTTTTAAGTGTGGGGAAACAGTCGATGCCAGTAACTTATAGAACTCATTGGGCAATGAGTCCGGCCCAGGGGCTTTGTCTGGTCGAAGTTCCTTAATGGCTTGAAGGATCTCTTGATCCGATATGGGAATGTTAATTTTGTTTACTGCCTCTTCCGTAAGAACTGGGTGGTCCAGGCCTTCCCAGAAACCTCTTGAAGCTACCATATCAGATTCCCTAAAGGAATAAATTCCTTTATAGTAATCCGAGAAAGTTTCTAATATTTCTTTCGAATCTGTAATCAGAGAGTCAGATTCGAGCAATGAGTCAATTGAAGAGTTCCCTTGTACATTCTTATATAGACTAGCCAGAAATTTACCGGCCTTGTCTCCATGGCGATAGAACTTTGCTTTGGATCTTAAATCGGCTTGGGCCGTATTATGGATCAGTAAAGTATCTCTCTCTCTCTTGGCATTAGAATATTGTCTCCAATTTAGAGGGGTGGGATAAGATAAATATTTGTTATAGGAATTGGTCAAGGCTTTGAGTGTTTGAATTTGTCTAAGATTGGTTTTCTTTTTTAATTTGACCATATATGCAATAATCTCACCCCTCATTACGGCTTTACCCGCTTCCCATAAAGAGATTGGATTATTTACTGAGCCCATATTTAAAGAGAAAAATTCATTCATTTTATTCATTAGCCAGTTTTTAAACTTTAAATCGCGTGATAAAAATTTAGGGAAAAAAAAACGCCGTGAGGGGTGCATTTTACCACAGATAGGGATCACCAATAGGATTGGGGCATGGTCTGAAATGGTTATTTGTGCAATTTTAGTAGTAGAGCCTATCTTTATGACTTTATCACTAACTAGAAATAAGTCTATTCTTGAGAGAGAGTTGGTGTTTCTGGCCATGCATGTATATTCTCTTTGATCTGGATGTTGTAGTCTCCATAAATCTTTGAGAGCCAAATTGCTCTCTAAGGTTCTAAACATTCTGGCTTCTAGCTTATCTCTCTTAGATTGCGAAGAAATATATTTTTTCCCCCTATGCCTATCAATGGGTGTTCGAGGTGCCATATTGAAATCCCCTGCTAAAATAACATTCCCTTCACCCATTTGTAAAATATTGATTTGGACCGAGTCCCAAAATTTAGAGTCAAAGTTGTTGGGGGCATAGATATTACAAAGTATATAGACAGAGTTTGCCAATTTGATCTTTAAAATTAAAATTCTGCTATTTGGGTCAGAGTATTTCGCTAGTATTTCATAGGATAGTCTTTTCCCCAATAAAATAGCCACTCCCCGCTTCCTACCGATGCTAGGTACATAGAATACCTCTTTCACCCACGAGGTTTTTAGTTTAGTCGATTCATCTGCATTAAGATGGGTCTCTTGTATAAAAGATATATCAGTATTATATTTCCTCAACTGCGAAATTATGCCAATCAGCCAATCGGATTGAGCTCGCATTCTATTGGCTGATCGGAACAGCCAATAGAATGCGAGCTCAATCTGATTGGCTGATTGGATCAGCCAATCGGATTGAACTTGATTCTGATTGGCTGATTCCATCAGCCAATCAGAAAATTCCTACCTTAATTCCGATTGGCTGATAGAATCCTATCAGCCAATCGGAATTCGAGGGACGCCATCTTGGATGACGTCCCTTAAAGGAACCGTCATTCGTCGTCTAGTCGTCGGAAGAAGAGGATGGATCCGCGCTGGAGGTCTTCAAGATGGAGCCGGTCGTCATCGGATGGAAGAACATAGAAGATGCCGCTTGGAGAAGATGTTTGCCGGTCCGGATGTCCTCTTCTTGCCGGATAGGAGGAAGACTTTGGAGCACCGGATTATGGATCGCCAACCCCCGCTTGGGTTGGATGAAGATCTTGGAGCCAGGACGGATCGGTGATACCTGGTGAGGTGAAGACAAGGTAGGAAGATCTTCAGGGGCTTAGTGTTAGGTTTATTTAAGGGGGGTTTGGGTTAGATTAGGGGTATGTGGGTGGTGGGTTGTAATGTTGGGGGGGGGGTATTGTATGTTTTTTTTTACAGGCAAAAGAGCTGAAATTCTTGGGGCATGCCCCGCAAAGGGCCCTGTTCAGGGCTGGTAAGGTAAAAGAGCTTGTAATTTTTGTATTTTAGAATAGGGTAGGGAATTTTTTATTTTGGGGGGCTTTGTTATTTTATTAGGGGGCTTAGAGTAGGTGTAATTAGTTTAAAATTGTTGTAATATTTTTCTTATGTTTGTAAATATTTTTTTATTTTCTGTAACTTAGTTCTTTTTTATTTTTTGTACTTTAGATAGTTTATTTAATTGTATTTATTTGTAGCAATTGTGTTTATTTAATTTATTGATAGTGTAGTGTTAGGTTAATTGTAGGTAATTGTAGGTAGTTTATTTAATTATTTTATTGATAGGGTAGTGTTAGGTTTAATTATAACTTAGGTTAGGATTTATTTTACAGGTCAATTTGTAATTATTTTAACTAGGTAACTATTAAATAGTTCTTAACTATTTAATAGCTATTGTACCTGGTTAAAATAATTACAAAGTTGCCTGTAAAATAAATATTAATCCTAAAATAGCTATAATATAAATGTAATTTATATTGTAGCTATATTATGATTTATTTTACAGGTAAGTATTTAGCTTTAAATAGGAATAAGTTATTTAATAAGAGTTAATTTATTTCGTTAGATGTAAATTATATTTAAGTTAGGGGGGTGTTAGTGTTAGGGTTAGACTTAGCTTTAGGGGTTAATACATTTATTAGAATAGCGGTGAGCTCCGGTCGGCAGATTAGGGGTTAATAATTGAAGTTAGGTGTCGGCGATGTTAGGGAGGGCAGATTAGGGGTTAATACTATTTATGATAGGGTTAGTGAGGCGGATTAGGGGTTAATACATTTATTATAGTAGCGCTCAGGTCCGCTCGGCAGATTAGGGGTTAATAAGTGTAGGTAGGTGTCGGCGACGTTGTGGGGGGCAGATTAGGGGTTAATAAATATAACATAGGGGTCGGCGATGTTAGGGGCAGCAGATTAGGGGTACATAGGGATAACGTAGGTGGCGGCGATTTGCGGTCGGAAGATTAGGGGTTAATTATTTTAAGTAGCTTGCGGCGACGTTGTGGGGGGCAAGTTAGGGGTTAATAAATATAATATAGGGGTCGGCGGGGTTAGGGGCAGCAGATTAGGGGTACATAAGTATAACGTAGGTGGCGGTCGGCAGATTAGGGGTTAAAAAATTTAATCGAGTGGCGGCGATGTGGGGGGACCTCGGTTTAGGGGTACATAGGTAGTTTATGGGTGTTAGTGTACTTTAGGGTACAGTAGTTAAGAGCTTTATAAACCGGCGTTAGCCAGAAAGCTCTTAACTCCTGCTATTTTCAGGCGGCTGGAATCTTGTCGTTAGAGCTCTAACGCTCACTTCAGAAACGACTATAAATACCAGCGTTAGAAAGATCCCATTGAAAAGATAGGCTACGCAAATGGCGTAGGGGGATCTGCGGTATGGAAAAGTCGCGGCTGAAAAGTGAGCGTTAGACCCTTTAATCACTGACTCCAAATACCAGCGGGCGGCCAAAACCAGCGTTAGGAGCCTCTAACGCTGGTTTTGACGGCTACCGCCGAACTCTAAATCTAGGCCGTTATATGCTTTTGCCTGCAGGCATTTTATGAATAAACTAAGTTGCTTGAATAATTTTTGACCTGTTGCGAGTTGCTGGGAAGCCTGAGTTACATACACCCATCTAATAATGTAACCGAAAAAAGGCAGCAAACCTAGCAGAATTTCTAAGCAGCTGAAAACATCAGCTCATACTGTTAAGAGTTTCTTCAAGACCCTGGAGTCTAAAGCCACTAGTCCTGCTGAAGCAGTCCTACCTGGCCAAGCCTCATATCATAGCTCCTCTAGCTCAGAATGCGACCAAACCTCTTAAACCAACACTGTTCCCACAGCCCTCTTCAACTCTATTCCTTCTAAAAAAGATGTTTCCTCATTAATATCCCAAGTCAAACAGTGTACAAAGGATGAAATTTCAGATCTCAAAAAAGACATTTCCGAAATAGGCCATAGAGCTGAATCTCTTGAAAACACTCAAGACCTGCACACAGAGGCCATATCTGACCTTCATAGCACTATACAACATCAAGGTGTTACTATCTCTGAAATTGAAGACAAATTGGACAATGCCGAAAACCGAAGCAGGCGCCACAATATTCGACTCAGAGGAATCCCAGAAACTATTCCGCCAACAGACTTGGAGCAATACCTTCAGGATTTCTTTGTTGCCCTAAGACAAGAGGAATCTACATCAAAAGTTGACATCAACAGAGCAGATCAAGCTCCAAGAGTTGTCATTGTTCGCATTACCAACTTTCAAGTGAAAGAAGAACTAATAAAATTAGCCAGAGAACAACAGCCTATTAGGTATGAAAACTCAGAAATACAAGTATACGCAGACCTTTCTCAAATAACTCTTTCAAAACAAAGGGAACTTAAGCCACTTACAATGTCCCTGAGGAAGATGAATATTCCTTATAGGTGGGGTTTCCCTTTTCACTTGATTAGTCTATGGAAGGGCAGGCGACTTACTTGCTCATCTGTCAAAGACATTCCACTTGTCTGCAAAGATCTGGATATCCCTTCTCCTTAGGCAGAGGATATTGCCCAACGTCAAGAAGATCCACTCAGACCAAGGAAGTCTTCCCCGTTGTCTCAAAGAGGAATATGGCAACAGGCCGCTCAGAAAAAAGCACGAAAATCCACCCTGTCTTCATCTCATCCACAGACGGAAAAGGAGTGATAATGGATACAATTCCATGATCTTTATGCAACCTTTCTGACTATCGACTTCATCATTCACAGAGGGCATCACATGGACGGAGTATGTTTTGTTCCATGTCCTCCTATATGACTGAGGTCCAACCTATCTTTTCAACAATCTTATGTCTGGTATTTATTTTTTATTTTTGCACAGTTATTTTGCAGGCCACGTTTTGTCTCTCAATGCTATTTTGAGCAATGATATTATCATTTACACAAATGTTAGGCCATGCATGTTAAATGTTAAATATTGAAGGTTAAAGTTTAATGTTAATTGTTTATACTAAAAGTTGCTGAATGATTCTCTCTAACCGCAGTTATATTGTTCTCACTAGGATGGGAGTTTTACTCCTTTAGGAAAATTTTTTACTTATTAAGTATTTGTTAGAAAATGTATTTCCTGTTGTGTCTTTTCTTTCGTCTTTCTTTTCTTCTCATCTCTCACTTATTGTCCATCTGCCATACCTATGCTGCAAACGCATACTGACCATCACATCACCAGTCATATCAAAACATGTTCCACTCTATACATATGGGTAGTCACACACCACAAGAACTTATTATTTTTACTCAAAACACCAAAGGCCTAAATTGCCCTAATAAAAGGAGAATGGCTATGATTGATTTCCATAAACGAAGAGGTCACATTTTATTTCTTCAGGAAACCCACAAGTCAAAAAATTTCCCCAAATATTTCTCTTCACTTTATCCTCACCACTTTCATAGCACCAACCCAACTAAAAAAATTTATGGAGTTAATATTCTAATTCATAAATCAGTTCCATTCACTAAAACACAATCAATCTCAGATAAAAAAGGGAGATACCTATGTTTGAAAGGCCTTCTATATGGTAAACCAGTTACCCTTGTGAATATTTACGCCCCCAATTCACATCAGGATAAATTTATTGCTTTAATAGCAGATTTACTCATTAAAGAAACCAAAGGGTCTTTAATCATGGCAGGAGATATGAACTTCCCACTGGTTCCCTCAATTGACTGCTCGAAACCAAACAACAGAGCTAAAACTCCAAACCTTAGCAATATATGGCGAAAGCTTAAATTACTTGGTTTACATGATACCTGGAGGTACTTTAATCCTCAAAAAAGGGATTATACCTTTTTCTCTCATCCCAACCGCAGCTACTCCAGATTAGATTACATCTTTGTGGATCATTTGATCTTCTCCCTCACCAAACTCTCATGTATAAAACACACAACATGGTCAGACCACTCGCTAGTCACTTTCACCATAAAATGGCCTTCTGCTCCCTTGCGACCATTTCAATGGCGAATAGATGAATCTATGCTACTAGACCCAAAAGTGATAAAACAGTTTTCAAAACATATAAAATCATATTTCTCCTTAAATAATACATCAGATGTTGATATAACCAATTCTCTGGAAAGCTCACAAATGCACCATTAGAGGGGAGTTTATTAAGGCCAAAGCACAAATTAACAGGAAAAGTAGAAAAGAAGTAGATATCATAACCAAGGAGATAGCCAATTTAGACTATGCACATAAATCTAACCCCTCAGATAGCTCTATTCTTGAGCGCCTAAAAATTAAAAGAGAGAAACTGAACTCCATCCTTCAGATTAAATCACAAAAACAGCAACTCCATCTCCAATAAAACTTTTATAGAGAAGGAAATAAACCGGGGAGACTTTTAGCTCGCGCCCTAAAGAAACAACAATAGAAAACTTACATCCATTCCATTAAATCTACAAATGACAAACACCTTGAGGACACTAAAACCATAGCAAAATAATTCAAAGAGTTATATCATAAACTTTACAATCTTTTTCCACTTAGGGACTCCCAAGCTCATTATCAACTGTGTAACCAATACCTAGATAAAATTCTGATTCCGCAGCTAACCTCAGAACAATGCAAACACTTAGAGCTACCTATTCAAGCTTCTGAGATTCAAGAAGCGATAAAACAGTTAAAGCAAAATAAAGCACCAGGCCCCGATGGTTTCACGGGCCTCTGCTATAAAACTTTCACAAAATACTTAATTCCACACCTAACGACTCTTTTTAATTCTATCCCAGAATCCCTACAATTCCCAGACAGTTTGCTCCAAGCTAATATATCTGTTATAGCTAAACCTGGCAAACCCCCAGACGTACCGGCGAACTTTAGACCGATCTCGTTGCTCAACGTTGATCTAAAACTCTACGCCAAAATTCTAGCCACTCGACTTAACCAAATTCTACCTACAATAATACATCTAGACCAGGTTGGCTTTGTACCCCATAGGGAAGCCAAAGATAATACGGTCAAAGTATTCAATCACTTAGAATATGTCATACAAAATAAAACCCTGTCCATATTTTTGTCCACCGATGCCAAAAAGGCTTTTGATCGCCTAGATTGGACATACCTACAGGCGACCTTACAACACTTTAAATTCCCAAATTCCTTCACCCAAAAAGTTTTGGCCCTATATACCAACCATACAGCTCAAATAAAAATGAATGGCACACTCTCAGACCCATTTGTAATCCGGAACGGTTCCAGACAGGGCTGCCCCCTTTCTCCACTTCTCTTTATCTTGTACCTGGAACCACTAGCTATCAAAATTAGACTCAACAACAAAATTATTGGGGTTACTATTGACAACCAGTCTTATAAATTAGCTATCTTCGCAGATGATTTACTTCTAACACTCACAAATCCCCTCACCTCTTTACAAATAGCCATTTCAGAACTTACTCAGTTTGGTACTATGTCAAACTTTTTAGTCAACTTGACCAAGTCAGAATACTTACCCATTAACCTCCCTCACCAATCTTTAGACCTATTAAGCACAACATGCCCTCTCAAACAACAAAATAAATATCTTAAATACCTAGGCATACGTATAACCCCAGACAAAACAGATTTACGGAAATACAATTATGGAAGCTTAATCTCAGAATTCCAAGCTCTAACGTCCACCTGGCTTCCTAAAAACATATCTTGGTTAGGCAGAATTCAGGCAGTAAAATGACCCTTCTTCCAAAGGCCCTTTATATTTTACAGACGGTCCCAATATCTGGTATTCAAAAAGACCTTGCTATTTTGCAAAAAAATATAAATGACTATATCTGGCGACTTAGGCCGCCTCAAATTAATCAAAATGCTCACTTCAAACTCCCATTAGAAGGGGGACTGGGAGTCCCCCACCTCCTATCCTATAAACTGGCAATCTCTTTACAGAGAATTTCGGACTGGTGTAGATATGACGGACCCAGTTCTAGAAGATGGATCCACATTGAAAACGCTTTATCTGCCCCACACAAATTGCAAGATTTATGTTGGAACCCCGCGTTTTTCAATAAATGCACATTTTCCTCCTCTTCTATCACTAATGAAACCTGGTCGGACTGGAGACTAATCCGCGACCCTTCTAGCAAAATTTCCTCCAGATACTCCCCACTCACCACTCTTCTAAATAATCCAGAATTTGGACCTGGCATGTTGCCAGAATACTCCCTTATCTCAGACCTCCTACATTCTCTTCCTATACACTCACTACTAGACAGCTCTAATAAGATTAAAGCTAATCACCAACTTGACTCTCTAGAACATCCCTTTCTAACGTCCTGGTTCCGTACTCATCAGATGAGACACTACATAACGTCACATAAGTACAAGAAAGATCTAACCTGCCCTCTCACGCCCTTTGAACAGTTATGCATTTCCAGGGAGCCTACAAAAGGGGTGATCTCTAAGCTATACAAACTCGTTTTATCAAACTCTTTTCCCTTACCTCCCTCATACACAAAAAGATGGGACAGAGAACTTAATACAAACACAGCTCCGAAAGTCTGGGCACGCAGAGTTGCATACTTATGTCATTCTAGCCACTCTGCTCAAGTAAAAGAAACCAACATTAAAATAATAATGAGGTGGTATCTGATGCCAGCCAGAATTAAATATATCTTTAAAAAATCCTCAGGTTTAAGCTGTAGAGGTTGCACACATCAAGGCTACATTTCACACATTTGGTGGGAATGTAGGCACATTAAAAAAATCTGGTCCACAATTTTCAGGGGCATTAATAAAACCTTGAATACAAATATATCCCCCTTCCCCAGAAATAATAATGCTAAGTCACCCCCCTATTTATTTGCAAAATAAGAAAGCATCTATTCCAGATCCTGCTTAATTCGGCCAATCAGTTGCTTCCAAGAATGTGGAAATCAACACAAACCCCAACAGCATTGGCCTGGAAAGACTTAGTTAATAAAAATCTTTTGTTAGAAAGGCTACATTATCTCAGAATAGGCCAGCTATCATTATACCAAGATATAGTATTCCTATGGGAATCCTACGCCTATGGTGACACTTAAGCTTTGGATTGATAACCCACATAACCCTACAAGCATACTCCACTCTTACAGGTGGCATTTTCACAAACTTGTAACATATGTACAGCATAGCAAACATCAAAGGATAGATGGACGCTGTCTTTTCTCTTCTCTCTTTTCTTCCTTTCTTTATTGTTAATATAGCTGAAGGATAAGTGACTAATTACAGTTGGGACTTCTAATTAAACTCAGAAGAGAGTTAATTCCAATTGGCCACCGAACAAGCTGTTTTGAGAAGACCCCTACCCCGTTTATACAGTTCATCAAACTCTATGGGTTCTCAAACTCCATTTGCGATTATGTGAAGAAAAAAAAATAACCTGGGCATAATGGAAGAGACACTTGATCCCGACCTTATATGAAGTGTGATAATACTTGTCCGCTCTTTGCATTTGTATTTGTAATTTATTTTCCTTATTTGTTATACTTTTATAAAATGAATAAAGATGAACATATATAAAAAAAAAAGAATAGGAGCATCTAAAATGACATTACTCCCTAAGATTTTATATATTTTACAGACTGTACCCATCCCCCTCCCAAAATCCATGATCCCAAAACTCCAATCAATCATTAACGCTTATATTTGGAAAGCCAAACCACCAAGAATTGCCAAATCAACCCTATACAGAAACACCACCAAGGGAGGCTTGGGGGTCCCAAACATAAGGGAATACAGAAACGCCATATTTCTTTCAAGAATTATAGATTGGTGCTCGTTTGAAGAGCATCATCATAAACAATGGGTTAAACTTGAGCATAAACTCTCCGGTTGCACCCAATTGGGCTCTGTGTGTTGGACTGATATACATCGATCCAAGACCAAATATCTTAATAACCCAATCATACATGAGACTTTTAATACATGGATAGAGATAGTTAAAAAATACCCTACTTTGTCCTCAATACGCTCCCCACTGACACCTATACTACAGAATGATAACTTTCCACCGGGACTCACTTTCACTCCCACAGGTACCAAGGACATTCATCTTCTGTTGCCAGCCTATGTATTGACAGAAGGTGGTAATTTACTACCTAGACATTCCGTGGAATCCTTGGGCAATGGGTTTTTCAGTATGTGGTTTCGGTACCTCCAACTTAGCCACTACTTTCAGTCATCACATAAATCCCACCTAAATAGGCAACGAACACAATTCGAGATACTATGCAGTTCTTCCTCTCCTAACTTTCACACAATTTCTCGTACATATAATCTATTGACTACACCAGTTGAAACCGATTTACCAACATCTACTAAAGCTTGGAATAGAGACTTACCATTTTTAATCCCAATTACAGAATGGCATTCAATTTTCACAGCGGTGAAACGGTGTACAAATTCGGCTAAACTTATAGAAACCAACATGAAATTATTAACTAGGTGGTATCTCACACCACAGAGACTCAAGCATCTCTTTCCTGGTTCTTCTAACCGCTGCTGGAGACAGTGTAGGGAAGAGGGCACGCTATTCCATATTTGGTGGGCCTGTCCTAAAATTCAAGCATTTTGGACATCTATTATACCATATATACAAAACACTATTGGCACTTGGATGCCTCACGACCCGACTTTCTACCTGTTCACCAAATACCCCAAACTTAACTCTCAACTACACTATAAACTACTACAAATAATGATTAACAGTGAAAATCAACTAATTCCAAGACTGTGGAAAAAATAATCAATTCCCACCCTAGCTCAGTGGATACAAGAGATACAACTCAATCTCAAGTTGGAAAGATATCACTATCTTTTAATACACAAATTAGACACTCACGCAGAGATATTGCTTCTGTGGGATTCTAGACCCACTTAGGGCCCTACCATGACTCCTTTGTATAAACTAATCAACTACATACAGACTACTCAGGACGAATCCCTCTACTTTCCTAAGATGATGTTGTGTTCCACGGGTTGTCACTGACTTTCACACTCCAGGCTTAGATGTTAATACTCCTTAATGTCATATTGCGTTGATACCAGATGTATTTGTTTAGATGAAAACACACGGTTACATGTATACTTCGACCAGGAATTAACGGACACACATGGAAACTATAACTGTTCAATGTTTATTGTTATTAGTTTATTTTGGTTATTTTGTTACAAAAAAGAAGGAAAAATTGTGAAGATGCAAGGCCCTCAATGGACTCTATATTTAACACGAGGCCTAAGCCTTTAATCTTTGTTTTGCAAATGATCATCGCATTTTTTTTGACACATGTTTTAAACAGAAATAAACAATTTTTCCTTAAAAAAAACAAAAAAACATATTTATGCAATATTCATATTTAATAAAGATTTTAACTATGTATTTACTGTAAATATTTCACATTTTCTAATGTGAATATGCTGTTGTTTGCACAATGGGTTTTTTTTAAACAATTTTTTTTCTCCCCATTGACTTCTATGAGGAATTTGAAAATGCAATGGAGTTTGCACGATCATTGGTGTACGCGCACACAGAAAATAAAGTTCTCTTGTTCTTGCTATTCGGATTAACTGTAGCGCAAAATACGTTTTTTTGAAACTTGTAATACAAAAGCAACCCGACTATCGCAAAAAGTTTAACTCTAGCAGAGTTTTCGCAATTGCAAAAAAAATTAAAAATACTGCATCATTTGTAATCTAGCGCTAAGTTTTTCTGTTTCATCAAGTTCTTGTTTAAAAAATTCTGTGGAATTTTGTTTGTTATTCTTTTTCTATGTCTCATCAATAACTTTGTTTCCTTGCTGGCTGAATTTCTACCTTTTCTCTTCCCACCAAAGGACTTAAAGAAAGATTAACGGCTAGATTTAGAGTTTTGTCGGTAAGGACCCGAAAAGCTAACGCCGGCTTTTTTCTGGCCGCACCATAAAAATAACTCTGGTATTGAAAGTCCACATAAAGGCTGCGTTAGGCTCCAAAAAAGGAGCGTAGAGCATATTTAACGCAGCTTCAACTCTCGATATCAGAGTTGCTTACGGACGCGGCCAGCCTCAAAAACGTGCTCGTGCATGATTCCCCCATAGAAAACAATGGGGCTGTTTGAGCTGAAAAAAACCTAACACCTGCAAAAAAGCCGCGTTCAGCTCCTAACGCAGCCCCATTGTTTGCTATGCGGAAACACTTCCTACGTCTGCACCTAACACCCTAACATGTACCCCGAGTCTAAACACCCCTAATCTTACACTTATTAACCCCTAATCTGCCGCCCCCGCTATCGCTGACCCCTGCATATTATTATTAACCCCTAATCTGCCGCCCCGTAAACCGCTGCTACTTACATTATCCCTATGTACCCCTAATTTGCTGCCCTAGCATCGCCGACCCCTATATTATATTTATTAACCCCTAATCTGCCCCCCACAACGTCGCCTCCACCTGCCTACACTTATTAACCCCTAATCTGCTGAGCGGACCTGAGCGCTACTATAATAAAGTTATTAACCCCTAATCCGCCTCACTAACCCTATAATAAATAGTATTAACCCCTAAACTGCCCTCCCTAACATCGCCGACACCTAACTTCAATTATTAACCCCTAATCTGCCGACTGGAGTTCACCGCTATTCTAATAAATGTATTAACCCCTAAAGCTAAGTCTAACCCTAACACTAACACCCCCCCTAAGTTAAATATAATTTACATCTAACGAAATTAATTAACTCTTATTAAATAAATTATTCCTATTTAAAGCTAAATACTTACCTGTAAAATAAATCCTAATATAGCTACACTATAAATTATAATTATATTATAGCTATTTTAGGATTAATATTTATTTTACAGGTAACTTTGTAATTATTTTAACCAGGTACAATAGCAGTTACCTAGTTAAAATAATAACAAAATTACCTGTAAAATAAATCCTAACCTAAGTTACAATTAAACCCTACACTATCATTAAATTAATTAAATAAAATATCTACAATTACCTACAATTAAACCTAACACTACACTATCAATACATTCATTAAATACAATACCTACAAATAACTACAAACAAAGCCCCCCAAAATAAAAAAATGTCCTACCCTATTCTAAATTAATAAAGTTCAAAGCTCTTTTACCTTACCAGCCCTGAACAGGGCCCTTTGCGGGGCATGCCCCAAGAAGTTCAGTTCTTTTGCCTGTAAAAAAAAACATACAATACCCCCACCCCAACATTACAACCCACCACCCACATACCCCTAATCTAACCCAAACCCCCCTTAAATAAACCTAACACTAAGCACCTGAGGATCATCCTACCTTGTCTTCACCTCACCTGGTATCACACCGATCCGTCCTGGCTCCGATATCTTCATCCAACCCAAGCGGGGGCTAGACATCCACTGAAGAAGTCCAGAAGAGGGTCCAAAGTCTTCATCCTATCCGGGAAGAAGAGTAGATCCGGACCGGCAACCATCATCTTCCAAGCGGCATCTTCTATCTTCATCCGATGAGGACCGGCTCCATCCTGAAGACCTCCACCGCGACCCATCTTCATCCGGCGACGTCCAACTGAAGAATGACGGTTCCTTTAAGGGACGTCATCCAAGATGGCGTCCCTCGAATTCCGATTGGCTGATAGGATTCTATCAGCCAATCGGAATTAAGGTAGGAATATTCTGATTGGCTGATGGAATCAGCCAATAGAATGCAAGCTCAATCTGATTGGCTGATTGGATCAGCCAATCGGATTGATATTGATTTTGATTGGCTGATTCCATCAGCCAATCAGAATATTCCTACCTTAATTCCGATTGGCTGATAGAATGAAGATGGGTCCGCGGTGGAGGTCTTCAGGATGGAGCCGGTCCTCATCGGATGAAGATAGAAGATGCCGCTCTGAAGATGATGGTTGCCGGTCCGGATCTACTCTTCTTCCCGGATAGGATGAAGACTTTGGACCCTCTTCTGGACTTCTTCAGTGGATGTCTAGCCCCTGCTTGGGTTGGATGAAGATATCGGAGCCAGGACGGATCGGTGTGATACCCGGTGAGGTGAAGACAAGGTAGGATGATCTTCAGGGGCTTAGTGTTAGGTTTATTTAAGGGGGGTTTGGGTTAGATTAGGGGTATGTGGGTGGTGGGTTGTAATGTTGGGGGGGGGGTATTGTATGTTTTTTTTTACAGGCAAAAGAGCTGAACTTCTTGGAGCATGCCCCGCAAAGGTCTGGTAAGGTAAAAGAGCTTTGAACTTTAGTAATTTAGAATAGGGTAGGGCATTTTTTTATTTTGGGGGGCTTTGTTATTTTATTAGGGGGCTTAGAGTAGGTGTAATTAGTTTAAAATTGTTGTAAGATTTTTCTTATGTTTGTAAATATTGTTTTATTTTTTGTAACTTAGTTCTCTTTTATTTTTTGTACTTTAGTTAGTTTATTTCATTGTAGTTATTTGTAGGTATTGTATTTAATTTATTTATTGATAGTGTAGTGTTAGGTTTAATTGTAGGTAATTGTAGGTATTTTATTTAATTAATTTATTGATAGTGTAGTGTTAGGTTTAATTGTAACTTAGGTTAGGATTTATTTTACAGGTAAATTTGTAATTATTTTAACAATGTTAGCTATTAAATAGTTCTTAACTATTTAATAGTTATTGTACCTGGTTAAAATAAATACAATGTTACCTGTAAAATAAATATTAATCCTAAAATAGCTATAATATAATTGTAATTTATAGTGTAGCTATATTAGGATTTATTTTACAGGTAAGTATTTAGCTTTAAATAGGAATAATTTATTTAATAAGAGTTAATTAATTTCGTTAGATTAAAATTATATTTAATTTAGGGGGTGTTAGTGTTAGGGTTAGACTTAGCTTTAGGGGTTAATACATTTATTAGAATAGCGGTGAGCTCCAGTCGGCAGATTAGGGGTTAATGTTTGAAGTTAGGTGTCGGCGATGTTAGGGAGGGCAGATTAGGGGTTAATACTATTTATTATAGGGTTAGTGAGGCGGATTAGGGGTTAATAACTTTATAATAATAGCGGTGCGGTCCGCTTGGCAGATTAGGGGTTAATAAGTGTAGGCAGGTGGAGGCGACGTTGAGGGGGGCAGATTAGGGGTTAATAAATATAATATAGGGGTCGGCGGTGTTAGGGGCAGCAGATTAGGGGTACATAAGTATAACGTAGGTGGCGGCACTTTGCGGTCGGCAGATTAGGGGTTAATTATTGTAGGTAGCTGGCTGCGACGTTGTGGGGGGCAGGTTAGCGGTTAATAAATATAATATAGGGGTCGGCGGTGTTAGGGGCAGCAGATTAGGGGTACATAAGTATAACGTAAGTGGCGGCGCTTTGCGGTCGGCAGATTAGGGGTTAATTATTGTAGGTAGCTGGCTGCGACGTTGTGGGGGGCAGGTTAGGGGTTAATAAATATAATATAGGGGTCGGCGGTGTTAGGGGCAGCAGATTAGGGGTACATAAGTATAACGTAGGTGGCGGTCGGCAGATTAGGGGTTAAAAAAATTTAATCGAGTGGCGGCGATGTGGGGGGACCTCGGTTTAGGGGTACATAGGTAGTTTATGGGTGTTAGTGTACTTTAAAGTACAGTAGTTAAGAGCTTTATGAACCGGCGTTAGCCCAGAAAGCTCTTAACTACTGACTTTTTTCTGCGGCTGGAGTTTTGTCTAACGCTCACTTCAGACACAACTCTAAATACCGGAGTTAGAAAAATCCCATTGAAAAGATAGGATACGCAATTTACGTAAGGGGATCTGCGGTATGGAAAAGTTGCGGCTGAAAAGTGAGCGTTAGACCCTTTTTTTAATGACTCAAAATACCGGAGGTAGCCTAAAACCAGCGTTAGGAGCCTCTAACGCTGGTTTTCACGGCTAACGCCAGACTCCAAATCTAGGCCTTAGTTATTATTGGACTCCTAATAGTCATTTAACTGTTCTGATAGGTCATTTTTTAAACTGACCACTCAAAATGTTCTTTCATTGGTCTCTTTCATACAGGTAGATGCTTTTATGTTTTACCTTTTAACTTTTGAACCTGTTTTGAATGTTTTTAGTTATATCTATTTATATTACATATACTTGGAATGGATGGCATGGGCACTAAACATGGCCGACTCTATAATTGGATCAGGTGGCAACAAAGGGCTCTTGATAGGGGAAGCACATAAGGGGAACATATTCTTAAAGTGAATGTAAACTTTCATGAATCAGTGCCCGGTTTTTAAAAATACCATTAAAAACAGTGGCACTTTCATTCATGAAAGTTTACATTGCAGTGTTTTTTTTAAGTACTTACCTTTTTCTGCAGCCAAACCAGACCAGCGATCCCCCGCCCACAGTTCCTCTCTACTTACGTCAGCAATGACAAATCTGTCTTCCTCCAATCATGGCATGCACCTCAGAGCAAACATTTCCTGAGGCCACGCCGTGATTGGAGGAAGCCGGTTTCGTCATTGCTGTGCTAAATACAGCATGAGAAGCGGGTGGGGGATGGCTGGTCCGGCTTGGCTGCAGAAAAAGGTAAGTATTTAAAAAAAACTTTCATAAATAACAAGTGCTCCTGTTTTTAATAGTATTTTTAAAAACTTGGCACTGATTCATGAAAGTTTACATTTACTTTAAAAGAAAAATGTATATTTTATAATGATCATCTACATGGTCTCATATGAATTTTTAATCTCTGAGACAACTGACTCTAGTTTGGTTTAGACAGTAATGTGCAGAGAGTTATGGGGAGTCATTTTAATCTTTGACCCAGGTAGCACAATGTCTTGAGCCAGCTCTGGCAGTAATGAAAATGATAAAGCAAAATATTTGTCTCTGTGTCTTTTGATAAAATCAAGACTTAACATCACAAAGTTAGGATACTTTGATATTTTGTTAAATACCCTAATGTTCATCTAATAGTTTTATCCACTTGTTCTTATAAGCTGACTACAATTGCATCCAAATTAAAGAAGAACATAAGTTAAGGATATCATTTCATAATCACTATAGGTAATTTGAGTATCTCCTCATGCTCCTTTGTCTGTGCAATACCCCATGTTTGTTTCAACACTTTGTAAACAATATATTATTTACTAATTTACTCTGTAGTGGTATACCACAATATCATCTTCATTTTCTACCCTTCCTTATAACAACACAGGAAGGATGTGGCAAGACATTTGGCTCATCTGTCAGTTCATTGCCTGTATGCTAAAATTAGGAAGTGCTTTTTGGAAAAAATATTGTTATGTAGTATAGCTTAAACAGCAACAGGTTTATCCATGTTGGACACCATCCAGAAACATTTTTACAATTATATATTTATGAAAACATGTCTTACTTTTCATACTTATTTAATAGCACTGACACAATAGGGCCAAAGCTTCCTCCACAAAGAGAATCAGATGTATATCCAATGTCTCTTAGGTGACCCATATCCCTCTAGCATATTTTAATATTACACTTACACTTTCACAAAATAGTATCAAATAACATGCATATGAAACATGTATGTAGAATTGATACTGAAATTCTGAAACATTATTTAGCAAAAATATGAAAACAAAAGTAGAAGGAACACTCTATGGGGCCAAATCATCAAATAGTGGGCGGTCATGATTCGATGTAGCGTACGCTGTCGGCATTTAACATTGCTCAAGCATTTCTGGTGAAATGCTTGTGCAATGCCGCCCCCTGCACATTTGATTGGCTGCTAGCAGGGGGTGTCGATCATCCCGATCGGATCGGGATGATTGCAGTCAGCCACCCTAAGGATCAGCGGTCTTACGAACATTGCTTCTTAACTTATGTTTCTGGAAACATTAGGCACAGCAAGCAGCATCGGCTGCTTGATAAATCTCCCCCTATATATTTAATTTCTATTTGCAATTACATAGCAATAAATTGGCTCAACAAGGAATTATGCCAGGAGTTCATAGGGATTTTGTGAAATGTGGTTCTTTTGGTTGTAACTGGAACAGAATAATACTTATCTAAACACAATAAATTGCAAGACTATAATGACTGATAGCATATTAGAGAAAATAATTCTACAATATTATGAATACTGCTACTCCAGCCTTACTAGACAGTGACACTAAGCTGTTAGTGGGCAAAATGTGCCATTGGGGTTCAGGATTTACAAGTCATATATTTCTTGAGAGATCTCACTATTACTAAGTAACTCTAGACTAAAATAATAGCAAGATCTGCAAGGGAAGAGTAAGATGTAATAAACAGATCTGCATGCATACAGCCCAGCATATTTAAACAGGAATGGCGGTTTGAAAAATGTATGTCTTAAGGTCTGAAGTATGAAACCTTTCAGGTTAAATTATCTAAAATGATCCTCCAGCACTGTGAGATTCCTAGTGAAAGTTTCAAAAGGCAATACTTCTCAAAAGGGTGTTCACTGCATTTTTGTATGTGAAGGAGAGACAAGCCTCATGCAATATAGCACTGCACTACATCAGATTTCTGATGCATTTAGACACTGTGCTTTGTATTTTATATCACTTGATAATTCAGATTAAATTTTATTGCATTTAAACTTTACAGTTTCTATTTTGTATTTTATTTTGTATACAGCAGTGTATTTGAGATTGTTATTTTACAAATTCTGATTATACCTTCACAGTTTCTGTGTAACATTAACAAATTATTCTCATACTTTGTACATGTGCGTTTATCATTTACAAATTGC
The DNA here is from genome assembly GCF_027579735.1 of Bombina bombina. NCBI lineage: Eukaryota > Metazoa > Chordata > Amphibia > Anura > Bombinatoridae > Bombina > Bombina bombina. Next base: position 1,300,408,269 of record NC_069499.1, read on the forward strand.
ATTGCACTTTAGATAAATCAAAATAGAGGGCGCCACATGGTGCAGATCAGATGGTAAATGATATTACAAGCAGAGGTGGACAGAAGAATCCTACTCACGAGATGTAAAGCACAGATGTGCAAACCCAGCAGTCTGGAACCACTTGTCGTCCGGTAGACCAAAGGAAATGGTCACAGGGGCGGGTCCTCGTCTCGCCAGGGAGAGTCCAGGGATGCCTGGGGCAGGAGTCAGTCAGCAGAAAAAGAGATCCAACAGTATCCAATCCCACACTTCAAGTGACTAGAAGGGAGACTATGCCAGCTCCAAAAGGTCAATGATTCAAAAATCAAGAAGGTCGGCAGCAAGTGAGAAGATAAATAAATCTTTAAAATTTATTAAAATAGTAAAAACATAAGCAACGCGTTTCTCAGTGTAACACACTGTTTCATCAGGCTGTATAACAAACAAACTCACAGCTGCCATATTTAAACCCTAAACAACCAATCAGATTGAGGAAAAAAAATGTCAACCCCTTACCAGGTAATACCATGTTCACATGGGGGGGGGGGGAATTAAAGATATATATTAAATAGAATTTGATATACAACATATAGAAATCTACACATAACATATAATGTGTACACACATACAATTAGTAAAAGGTATATTTTCTCCAGGGGACAACTCATCATCTTTAATATGCATAGAATGAAAATTATTAGAAAATTGACACCAGACAAAAACTGCTAATGGTACATTCCAATGGTCATTAGCAGTTTTTGTCTGGTGTCAATTTTCTAATAATTTTCATTCTATACATATTAAAGATGATGAGTTGTCCCCTGGAGAAAATATACCTTTTACTAATTGTATGTGTGTACACATTATATGTTATGTGTAGATTTCTATATGTTGTATATCAAATTCTATTTAATATATATCTTTAATTCCTCCCCCCCCCATGTGAACATGGTATTACCTGGTAAGGGGTTGAAATTTCTTTTCCTCAATCTGATTGGTTGTTTAGGGTTTAAATATGGCAGCTGTGAGTTTGTTTATTATACAGCCTGATGAAACAGTGTGTTACACTGAGAAATGCATTGCTTATGTTTTTACTATTTTAATAAATTTTAAAGATTTATTTATCTTCTCACTTGCTGCCGACCTTCTTGATTTTTGAATCATTGACCTTTTGGAGCTGGCATAGTCTCCCTTCTAGTCACTTGAAGTGTGGGATTGGATACTGTTGGATCTCTTTTCTGCTGACTGACTCCTGCCCCAGGCATCCCTGGACTCTCCCTGGTGAGACGAGGACCCGCCCCTGTGACCATTTCCTTTGGTCTACCGGATGACAAGTGGTTCCGGACTGCTGGGTTTGCACATCTGTGCTTTACATCTCGTGAGTGGGATTCTTTTGTCCACCTCTGCTTATAATATCATTTACCATCTGATCTGCACCATGTGGCACCCTCTATTTTGATTTATCTAGATTCCTTTTCCTTGTGTCGTGGCGTGACACCTTAGAGGAGCGGCCTTTCTGTCTGGAACATCTCTCCTGGAACTTCACACTACGGACATTAAGGACTTTGCCTTCACATGCCATCCCATTTCGGATGACAGTTTGTATATCTTAGATATTATTGTATAATCTTGCTTTTAGTCTTCTATAGACCCTTGCATTTAATTTATCCACCTGTTATCGTTTGTAACTCCTAGGCGCCTCTTATAAGTACATTAGTGATATCAGTTGTTACTAGAGTACTAGTCTGTCTGCATTGCACTTTGTATTTCTTCTTTTTAAATTAAAACTGAAAAACCGTTAGCTTCAGTTCCACATAGAGCATAATTTTTATATGGGCCAGATAATCAAACATTCTGCAGACTTCACAGGGGAAGAACTCACTGATTGTTCTAAGAAAAAAGAGGATCCCCATAGAGATGAGAAGTGCATTCCATATACAGTAATTGATACAACATTTCACATGGGAGAGAGAAGGTAACTGGAGAACCACTGGGACTGAAGGAATTAGCACCAATTGTAAATTAAACTGAAATTGTTTTACTACAGTTCAACTTGCTTTTGTTTTAATTTTAGTATATATTACTTTTCTGTTGGTTAAAATAAGTGTATTGTAAATTTGAGTCAACTTCACCTGCATACAGCTGAAAAGAAAACACAGCGAGACCAGCTTGTTTAAAATGCTTACAAAATGTCACAAGAGTTGTGAGAGAGCTTTAGCCATACCCTGCGGACTCCCCTCCCACTTTAGTTTACAAAGTATGATCCTAATTTGTTAAAGTAACAAGTTTCAAAACATAATCAGAATTTATAAAATCACTGCTAAATCTTAATCTAAATGTATTAAAATATAAAAAAGAAAGTGCAAAGCTTAAATGCAATAATAAAGTACCTGGTCTGAAATATAAAGTACTATATAATATAATGCACAAAGTGTAAGTGTAACAAAACTCTCATATAATGCAGTGACATATTTTACGGACTTGTCAGAAATGAGAGAGATCTTGCAGTGCTGGAGAGTGTCCGCCCTTTTTCTTTTAAGCATGCAGTCAGCCCCTATGAAGGCTGCACAATGATTTCTCTTGAAGTTGCAGAATACTTTGATCATCAGGGCTTCACTGAGAAACTATGCACATAATTAAGGGAACAGTAAACACCTTGATATTTAATGTAAGCAGTTTAGTTATACACAGTGAAACAATGTTGCAATATATCTTCATTATTTATTTTGCCCCCTTTTCATGTGCACAGCTTTAAAAATTGTGGCAATTTAAACTATCAGAACTGAAAATGTACACTTCAGACTTCCCAAGGCTTACCCTGCTACATATATTCCCCTAATTGGGTTTAACAGATAAGAAGACCAAAACACTCTAATTTATAAATAATGACCATGGCTATCCTTGTAATCTATAAAGTGCTTTAAAAATGTTTAGACTTAATTAATAATAATGCATAGACTGATATGATGTCCTGCTGCAGTCATCACTTCAGTGTTAAAGGGCTATTAAACCCCAAAAAAATCTTTCATGATTCAGATAGAGAATACAATTTTAAACAACTTTCTAATTTACTTCTATTATCTAATTTGCTGCAATCTTTAGATATCCTTTGTTAAAGAAATAGCAATGCACATTGGTGAGCCAATCACATGAGGCATCTATGTGCAACCATCAATCAGAAGCTACTTAACCTATCTAGATATGCTTTTCAGGAAAGAATATAAAGAGATTTAAGCAAATTAGACAATAGAAGTAAATTAGAAAGTTGTTTAAAATGGTATTCTCTATCTGAATCATGAAAGAAAAAATGTGGGTTTAATGTCCCTTTAAAGACATACTTGCGGGGTGGAGCCTAGGCAAGCTTAATGGAGGACGCATAATCCCAGTGCTCCGGGATCACTTGGCACAGAAAGTGGAGAAATAGCAATCTAAACTTTAATGAGTGACCCTCAAACCTCACCAGACTTTTGCTGAAGTGGTTCTTTGCTATCTAGCTTGTCAAGCTGCGCTACATACAACAACTGACAGTGAGCCAGCATGCCCGACACTCGCCGAGTAATGGCGGACTAAGCAGTACACAAGAAGTAAAGCCCCTGACCCGGTGAGCCCTGCACGGAGCAGCTAGACAGAAAGCGAACAATCCGGTAAGCAGTACAGGGGAGGTCAGATGCACAAGGTTGCTCCAGAACGGAGGGGATAGAAGCATTTAAAAGGGGACGCCATCTTAGTTGCGCTACCATGTGGCAGCCGAAACAGTTACTAATGCTGAACTAAGGCAACAAGGGCAAAAACACAAAATCTGTATGCAAGAGAACAAGCTCACAATTTAATAACCCCATCACATTAGAGATGAGAGGGCAGTGTAAGCCACACAGAAGGAATACAAATCTACATTAGATGACTCGCATCGCTAAAGGGCCATATATAAAAGGAGTGAGCGGCACATAAATAAATGGGATGTTACATATTCTAACTTAAACTCTGGTTAGCCCTGAAGAATTAGCATGACAAAGGAGAAATAATGCTTTTTATACCTGGATTGGCAACGTGTTAAGAATTCACCCACACAAGCACAGGGGTTTCAGAGCAAGCTTACAGTAACTTTATCCACTCAGACACAGTCTGCACATTTTATTAGCGACTAAATAGCTTAGCCTTACAGCCAACAAATTGCACAATGTCAGTTAGAAGGCAGAGCAAGACAGGGGCCATAAACAAACCTGCAGTAGCTGATATTTTTCTTAAAGCCCAAAAATGAGAAAAACCTCCAGAAAAAAGTGGAAATATCACTGAGGAAGAGATGGAGGAAGAAATTGAAACCACTTCCCCAGAAAACTATGATACACCTGTAACTTTAAAGGATATAAAAAATCTTGTCTCCAAGCAGGATATTACTAGCATATTCGACAAAATGTGGGCAAATATGGATGCACTCCAAAACACTGTCCCAAACAGCCTTACTGAAATCAAGCAAGACATAACAGAATTGGGTGCCAGGCTGGAAACCTTAGAAGAAAAAGAAGAGACAATGGAAGAAGACATCACATCTATCAACCAACACCTAGCTGATCATCAGCAGGAATTAGCGGATATCAATGACAAACTTGAGGACTTAGAGAATAGGAGCCGGAGGTGCAACATTCGTTTGAAAGGGATCCCAGAAACGATTATACCATCAGAACTTCGTAACTACCTGATACACCTATTTCAAAATATTACAGGATCATTAGAAGAAGGGAAATTCCAGATTGAAAGAGCTCACAGAGCTCTCAGAGCAAAACCCAAAGACTCTGAACCCCCCAGAGATGTGATAGTCAAATTCCTCCGCTTCCAGGAAAAAGAAGAGGTCATGTCGGTGGCTCAGAAGAACCCAACATTTAAATATAAAGGAACAATTATTCAATACTTCCAAGACCTCTGTATCAAGACCCTCCAGAAGAGATTTGCCCTCCGCCCACTGACACAACTATTGAGGAAAAATCAGATTATTTATAGGTGGGGATTCCCCTTCGCCCTGTTCATACAACATGAGGGCAGCACCATCACCATTAGAGAGAAACAAGACATTCCAGATATTTGTCAACGTCTAAAATTAGATTGCCCAGAGATTCCAGACAACTCTCAAGACAACATTAAAGTTCGTTCACAGATCCCACGCGGATCAAACCAACAAAGTCACTGGACCAAAGTCTCCAAAAGAAAACAGAAGACTTGAGAGACTTTTTAGACTCTGAAAGTTGTTTAATACCTTCGTGTGGTAACTATACCTTTGCCTGCTCCTATATGAGAGAAATTTATATGGGACTTGAGACTCTGACCGATATATCCAAAAAGTAACACAGATAGCCTACTGAGAGGAGGTTGGGGGTTAAAGTGTTATATGACTAGCTAAATTCAAAGTTTAATTCCTCCATACTATCCTCTAGTCCGGGCCAACATATGTACTACACAAACACTTATAAATGGGTCACTCTACAATTGAGTTTATACATATCATGATTGCTGAAGTATATCTATAAAACTGTTGTGCTATGGTACACATGTAGTTAGGAATACGAATTTATTACTACACACAACTGTTATGATATGTTTTTTTTTGTTTAAATACTTGGTTATGTTTAATGTTTGGTTTTGTTTTTTCTTTTTAAATTCCGTCGAGCAGAGGTCCAGAAAGTTTCTCTATACCATAGAAGGCCAGAAGACAAGGTCAGACAACTTTCAAATTCTTATCAGGTGTGATACTCAGGTACGAGGGGACGGGGAGGAGGAAGTTGGTAAATGGATCCTAAACTACAGATAATCTCACACAACGTCAGGGGTCTAAATACCAATGTAAAGAGAAAGATAGCACTCGCCCAATATAGTAATATGAATGCTAAAATTATATTTCTACAAGAAACTCATTTTACACATAATCAAATCCCTAAATACTGGAGTAGACACTACACGCAACACTATCACTCCACAGCTGACACAAAAAAAAAGAGGTGTAACAATCCTCCTGCACAATTCCCTCCCATTCACTAAAGAAGAGGTGATAAGAGACAAGGAGGGTAGATACCTCATTGTGAGAGGTAACATTCAAGGCACACAAATAACACTTTGCAACATTTATGTGCCTAATGAACAACAACATACCTTTTTCACTAAACTCTCACACTTATTAACTCAGTGGTCGCAGACCCTTATGATAGTGGCGGGAGATTTTAATGTAAATCTAAAGATACTGAAAGAAACCAATAACATCAAACTGACAAACAAACAATGTAGGTTAAACTCTATCACTAAAACTATTAGAGAGACACTAGAATCACATAACGTGATTGACTCCTGGACTTCATTGTATGGCCAGACGACTGATCATACATATTACTCACCAGCCCATAAAACTTATACTAAACTCGATTACATTTACATTAGCCAGATAATGATACCTAATCTGATCTCCTCATCCATCCACACATCAGTTTGATCAGATCACTCAATCATTCAGACACAATTGAAGGGCCTCACAGACGTAAACAGACAGAAATCATGGACATACGACCCCACGCTATTGAAACAACCAGATATATTCAATAGAATCCTTAATAGTCTTAAAGAATACTGGAGATTTAATGTTACTCCCTCAATCAAACCAGTAATAGCATGGGCTGCCCACAAATCTTACATAAGAGGGTTGCTTATAAAAGAAAAAAACATGTTTCTAAAGAGGATCAGATCAGTAACAGCAACACTACAGCAAGAAATAGAAGAATTAGAAAGGACACACAGACTCACCCTGTCCAACTCGACTTTGATCACACTGACCAATAAAAGAAAAGAGCTCAATAAAATATTAACTGACAACTCCATGAGAGCTATTAGCAAATTAAAATCATACTACTTCCTGCACGCAAACAAACCAGATAGATTTCTAGCTAATAAATTAAGAGAAAAAACTAATTCCTTCACAATTACACAACTACAAAAACCAGACGGTACGTTGACTTCCCACCCACGAGAGATTGTGGAATGCTTTGCCCAATACTATGAGTCCCTTTACGATGGGAGGAAGGTCACACACTCACCGCAGATAACACAATTGAGACAAACACTTCTCGAGTCAGCAAAACTACTGAGATTAGACAAACAAGACGCAAAAACTCTAGATGCAGAGATCACTTTGATAGAAATAGCTTCCGCTATCAAAGAGCTCAAAATAGGTAAAGCGGCGGGCCCCGATGGGTTTTCTGGAGATTACTTTAAATTGCTTAAAACAGATTTGTGCACCCATCTTCACAAATTTTGCAATGACGCTCTAAGTGATATTGTAATCCCCAAACCGGGGAAGAATCCCAAAATAACACCCAATTACAGGCAAATTTCATTGATCAACCAAGATGTAAAGATCTTCACCAAAATCTTGGCAAACAGGCTTAAACACCTTTTACCCTCATTAATAGATCCAGACCAGGTGGGCTTTATTAAAGATCATGAAGCACCGGATAATGTTCGACGTACAGTAGCCCTGGTCGAATATTTGAAGGAAACTAAAACGCCTTCTCTGCTCATTTCCTTGTACGCGGAGAAGGCGTTTGATAGGGTGGATTGGATATATATGGTGGCGGTCTTGGAACACTTAGGATTTGGTGACAAATTTATAGGGGCGGTTAAAAATATATATTCTAACCCAATGGCAACAATTAGAGCGGTGGGATATCAATCTAGACCTATTCAAATATTAAACGGAACGCGTCAGGGATGTCCACTACCGCCACTTTTGTTTGCGTTGTGCATGGAACCCTTAGAAGCATGCATACGGAATTCAAAGAACATTTATGGTGTTAGATTAAATAAAGGGGAATTTAAACTATCACTATTCGCAGATGACATCCTGCTAACGCTTACTAAACCCATGCTTTCTCTACCCAATCTCTATCAGGTATTGGGTGATTTCTCCCAGATTTCTGGCTTCAAAATAAACTCTGATAAGTGTGAGGCACTCCCCTTACTGTTACCAGAACAAACACGGAAATTGATAGAAACTAATTTCGACTTTAAATGGGCCAATCATGCTATTAAATATCTGGGAATATATATCACTGACACCCTAGATACTTTGTATAAAGCTAACTATACCCCGATCATCAAAAATATTAAAACTGATCTAAACAAATGGAAAAAGGGTGGTTTCTCTTGGGTGGGAAGACAAGTAGCAATAAAAATGAATGTTTTGCCACGGCTGCTGTACCTGTTTAGAGCCCTCCCTATTAGGATACCACTAAAAGACTTAGATGACTTACAGACTGAGTTCCTCAGATTCATTCGAGGCCACAAAACGACTAGAATACCCACTAACTTATTAAAATGACATAAACAATTAGGGGGGATGGGTGTACCTAACTTACACGACTACTACCAAGCCGCTAGACTAGCGCAAAGCACGCTACTAGGGAAAGACTGTCGCAACATGACGTGGCCAAATATTTAAGCGGAAATTGGGGGTTTTAGCAATCCAGGGGATATTCTTTGGACCCCGAAAAACACTAAACTCCAGCCACTAGCTAAACTTAAAACAACAGAAAACAGTAGAATAATATGGAGATCATTGACTAAAACATTGAAACTAACCACACCACATACAACCATACTACATGTACACAGTTGTTCTGTGTGAGTAGCGCACAGCTCACCGCTCCCTACGCGTTGACTGCAGGGGGTGGAGTAATCAGTCCTCCAAACGGCTCAATGGAGAGTGGGTGTAATTTCAGTTTGTCCTGTTATGCAGCCCCAAAAAGTAAGTCTGCCAACTTACAAAGCAAATGTAAAGATATCCAGTGTAAGGGCGCACCACAGAGACACTTAGTCCAATTATAAAAGTTACTTTTCTTTATTTCGGCACAAGTGTAAAAGCATAAAGTAAGGCACGCAGGCCCAGCAGGCTCACAGGTAAAAACATAACACAGGTGTGTCAGATAGTCAAGCAGACATGTTTCGTGAGCCGAAATAAAGAAAAGTAACTTTTATAATTGGACTAAGTGTCTCTGTGGTGCGCCCTTACACTGGATATCTCTACAACCATACTACCACTGGGGACGTTACTACCGCTAGAATTCCGAAAACTGATAGCTAAATGGGAAAACAAGGGTCTATACCGAGTGGCGGACTTCTTGGACAAAGGGAAAGTGCTAACTTACATACAACTAAGAGATAGAGTTAACCCCAATACACTGCAATGGTTCTTGTACCACCAAATATCACACGCGATACATAAATATAGTCAAAGCACTCCCTCCAGCCCAAACACTATTTTAGAGCAAATCATATTAACACCAGGTAGAAACAAAAAGATGATTACAAAATTATACCTAGCTATTCAAAAGGCGAAAAACCTTAAAAAACAAAGGCTACACAATTTATGGGAACAAGACCTAGATATAACATACAATGAAGAGGAATGGGGACAAATATTCTTATCGCTCGGCAAAGTCTGATGGGGCTGATCTTGTTGAAAATGCGCTAAAAACGGCATACAGATGGTACCTCACACCACTAAAAACCTCACATTATACCCCACAGAACAATAGATTATGTTACAGAGGCTGCTCAGGGTTAGGTACTTATCTACATATGTGGTGGGAGTGTCTGAGGATAAGACCTATATGGGATAAATTAACACATTTGATCAAGAATACATTAGATGACTCATTCACACTTTCGGCCGCTAAAGCCTTGCTCCACATTCCTCTAGATTCACTAAATTCGGCCACTAACAAATGGGTTAATATAGTATGCACAGCTACTAGATTATGCATAGCTAGGAAATGGAAGGAGGGAGCACCGGAATGGAGCGAAATACTTGAAAAAATTGAGAATATCTACATTATGTCTGAGACAGCTGCATGGTTGCAGGGTACCTCTGTAAGCTTTCAAAATATCTGGATCCACTTGATCCTGAAAAGACATGTTTAGGTGTGGTAGCCTGGGCTAAATCTACAGAAATATCTATAAGCTAAGAGAAATTTGTTACAACGGCTCCCAAAAAGGGGACACTGCTTGACGGAAAAAGTTCACAGTTAGAAGTTAGACCAAGTTAAGTGGTCTTTTGTTCATGGGGGAGGGAGGGTAGGGAGGGAGGGGAAGTAGCTCAAATGTTGGAGGGGATAAAATATGACAATTCATGGGAAGGTATAACAAAAAATTGAGAAAAGTATATTGTACAAACTGCAAAATGCATCTTGATATCCAAATGAATAGTAACATATTTTGTTGTACTGACACACATTGTGACGATGTTACATTTTTGCTGTGAATCCTCAATAAAAATTATTTCAACTAAAGACATACTTGCTATGTCCAGCAGTCATATTGTTGGTGGCAAAGTGCAGGGAAAGGAGGTACAACAATGATCACTGTAGTGGGATCTGTCTCTTTATATCATGGATCTCCACCTTTAAAAAAAAATGAGGGGCCACTGTGGACTTTTTATATATACTCAATCTTATACAATGATTTTTTAAAAATGTACATATTACTATTATTAAAACACAAAACCGCCTGGCTTATAGCTAAGACCACAGTGATTGCCTGCTACTCACTTATAATATGCTGCCTGGGACTCTGCACAGAGTCACTGGTAGGGAATTGGAATACATAGATTGTGGGTTGAGAGATTGTCGGTCACTAAACGTGACAGTTATTACCACAAAGATAAAGATCACATGTATTTATAGACACAATTAAGAGGAAAAAAAATAGGTAAGTAGCTGATAAATTAGCAGTTTACTCAACAGTAGATCAGTATCACAAATTGGCCAGGGGGGCCCATTTATTTGTCAAGTCCATTTTGTGCAAGTTACATCATTCTTCTCAATGAGTAGAATTTTCCTGTAGTATATCAGTCTGATCCCGCCTTTTATGGTCAGTCCAGCTCCGAAATACCAGGCAATTCTTCTCTGAACAAGGAACACAGCAACTCCAGATGATCATTTCGTCCTTCATTGGGCCTCGTCAGTCAGGTGTAGCCATATTCCTCTAAGCATACTGAGCAAGGAGTCCAATCTGGTTGCATGTGAATAATAATTGTAAAATGCAGGATATACATGCTTATAAAATATAGTTTAGCTATTCCAGCTTACCTTATTTCTAAACTCAAAATGGCACCACATTTACCCCATGTGTTATGTGTCACACATTGTGAAAAAAACTACTGATATATAAGTAGCTACAGACTAACATACAGCCAGATTACAAGTTTTGCGTTATGGCTGCTCGCTAATTACTTGTACGTTATTTTCACGGCTCACCTTTCATGGCGCTGCTATTACAGGTTTGCAAAAAGCAGGCTTGTGCGGGTGATATGGTTGCGTTGAGCTCCATACCTCACCCAAATAACAAGCGCTGCTTTGACATGCTCGTGCACAATTTCCCCATAACCATTAATGGGGAGAGCCGGCAAAAAAAAGCCTAACACCTGTGATCGCAGAAACACCCTAACATAAAAACCATGTCTAAACACCTCTAATCTGCTGCCCCCGACATCGCCGCCACCTACATAATGTTATTAACCCCTAATCTGATGCCCCCAACATCGCAGCCACCTACATAAAACTATTAACCACTAATCTGCCCTCCTTAACATCGCTGCCACTTACATTACAGTTATTTACCCCTAAACTGCCGCCCTCCCGCATCACAGACACTATTTAAAGATTATTAACCCCTAATCTGCCCTCTGCCCACACCGCCATTATAATAAACCTATTAACCCCTAAACCTAACTCTAACGTAACTCTAACCCTAACACCCCTAACGTAAATCTAATTAAAATAAATCTAAATAAAACTTACAATTATTACCTAAATAATTCCTATTTAAACTTTCATCCTATTGGATTAGCCAATAGGATGAAAGCTCAATCCTAGTAGCTGATTGCAACAGCGAATAGGATTTTTTACCCTTTAATTCCTATTGGCTGATAGAATTCTAGCAGCCAATCGGAATGTAAGGGACACCATCTTGGATGACGTACCTTAAAGGGAAACTTCATTCTTCGTTGACCATCCGGTTAAGAGGATGCTCCACGTCGGATGTCTTGAAGATGGATCCTCTCCGCACCAGATGGATGAAGATAGAAGATGCCGTCTGGATGAAGACTTCTGCCTGCTTGGATGAAGACTTCTGCCACCTGGATGAGGATGGATGTCCGGTCTTTGAAAACTGTAAGTGGATCATCGGGGGTTAGTGTTAGGTTTTTTTAAGGGTTTATTGGGTGGGTTTTATTTTTAGATTAGGGTTTGGGCAGTAAAAGAGCTAAATGCCCTTTTAAGGGCAATGCCAATCCAAATGCCGTTTTCAGGGCAATGGGGAGCTTAGGTCTATTTAGATTTTTATTTGGGGGGTTTGGCTGTGTGGGTGGTGGGTTATACTGTTGTGGGGTGTTTGTATTTTATTATACAGGTAAAAGAGCTGATTTCTTTGGGGCAATGCCCCGCAAAAGGCCCTTTTAAGGGCCATTGGCAGTTTAGTGTAGGCTAGGGTTTTTTTATTTTGGAGGGGGTTTATTTTGATAGGGCTATTAGATTAGGAGTAATTCTTTTTGGTAATTTCGTTTTTTATTTTGTGTAATTTAGTGTTTATTTTTTTTTGTAATTTAGATAATTGTATTGTAATAATTTAATTTATTTTATTTTATTGTAATATTAGTTTTTAATGTAAGGCAGGTTAGGTTTTATTTTACAGGTAACTTTGTATTTATTTTAACTAGGTAGCTAGTAAATAGTTAATAACTATTTACTAACTAGTCTACCTAGTTAAAATAAATACAAACTTACCTGTGAAATAAAAATAAAACCTAAGCTAACTACAATGTAACTATTAGTTATATTGTAGCTAGCTTAGGTTTTATTTTATAGGAAAGTATGTATTTAGTTTTAAATAGGAATTATTTAGGTAATAATTGTAAGTTTTATTTAGATTTATTTTAATTATATTTAAGTTAGGGGGTGTTAGTGTTAGGGTTACGTTAGGGTTAGGGTTAAGTTTAGGGGTTAATAGGTTTATTATAGTGGCGGTGTGGGCGGCGGCAGATTAGGGGTTAATAATCTTTAAATAGTGTTTGTGATGCGGGAGGGCGTTGGTTTAGGGGTTAATGATTTTATTATAGTGGCGACGATGTCGGGGAGCGGCGGAATAGGGGTTAATAAATTTTTGAAGTGACGGCGATGTCCAGAGCAGCAGATTAGGGGTTAATAAATTTATTTTAGTGTTTGCGATGCGGGAGGGCCTCGGTTTAGGGGTTAATAGGTAGTTTATGGGTGTTAGTGTACTTTGTGACAGTTTAGAAATGAGTTTTTATGGTACAGCTTTGTAGCATAAAATTCATAACTACTGACTTTAGATGGCGGTATGGATCTTGTCATTTTAGGCTGTGCCTCACAGCAAAACTTGTAATACCGGCGCTATGGAAGTCCCATTAAAAAAGGACTTTTTTAAAAGTGCGGTACTGACGTTACGTGACGGCAAAAAAGGTGTGCGGTGCAGCTATTCTGACAAGATTTGTAATAGCTGCGTTAGTGAAAAAGCATCGTTATGAAGCATAATGATGCTTTTTCACTGATAACGCAAAACTCTTAATCTGTCTGATAGTTAATGGCAAAGACTGTGTAATATGTCTAATCTCTTGCACATTATTTCTTAATTTAACTTTGGCATATTATGTTGTATTCAGTTTTTGTGCTCTTTGCAGATCTTGACCACCTGATGAATATTCCTTAAAGGACCACTCAATGCAGTGGAATTGCATAATTAACAAAGGGAGAATAAAAAGACAATGCAATAGTACTTACTCTGACTTTAAAAAAAAACAGTAGATTTTTTTTTCTGACAAATTTATTTTTTCTCCCATTTTCCAGCCCCCTGTATCATGTGACAGACATCAGCCAATCACAGACTAGTGTACATATACCAAGTGAGCTTGTGCACATGCTCAGTAGGATCTTGTTCCCCAGAAAGTGTGAATATAAAAAGACTGCAACATTTTATAACAGAAGTAAATTGGAAAGTGTCTAAAAACTGCTAAAACTGCATGCTCTATCTGAATCATAAACATTTATTTTGACTTGAGTGTCCCTTTAAGTGTTCTTGAAGCTCACACTGTATGTATCTGTCTCAGATTGTTTGGCAGAAGTGTTTGGGGGAACTTTCTGACGGGTGAGGAACCTATAAGTAAAACAATTCTACCAGTGTCATTAGATCTTGATTCAGTTTCTGCTTCTTCTAAAACGTTTTAACTGTAGGCCTGGAGTTTAAAGGGACAGAGACGACAAAATGAAACTTTCTTGATTCAGATACAGCATTCAAATATTTTTAATTTACCACTGTTATCTCATTTGCGTTGCTCTCTTGGTATCCTTTGTTGAAAAGCATTCTAGGTAGACTAAGGTGCAGCAATGCACTAATGAAAAATAGCTGCTGATTGGTGGCTTCACATATATCATTGGCTCAGCTATCTCCCAGTAGTGTAGTCATACTCCTCCAACAAAGGATACCAAGAGAATAAACTAAGTTTGATATATAGAAATACATTGGAAAGTTGTTTTGAATTTAATGTTCTATCTGAATCTTTAATAATTAATTTTGTTGACTTTGTTGATATGTGTTGCTGTGGAGCAGGTGTTGTAACATTGTGAAAAATGTTCTCAAACTGGGAGTTTAGTCCCAAAGTCCCACCCTCCTGTCCTTTAGACTCCACCTGTGCTTTGGGTTTACCTGGCATGCAGATACCTGAGGTAACTGGTACTAGGACAGGCCTGTTGTGTTTCCCAACCTTTTCATTTACTACACTTAGCAGGGCCAGACCAGTGTGCCATATTTATTATGTATAATGTCAACCCAGTGCATTGCTCCCCAGTCAATGAGAGGCTGAAGCAGTTAATGCTGCCAGTTAAGGGGATAGTGATCCTGGTTAGGCCTAACAATTAGAGGGCTCTAAAAAAAAAAAAGTGCTCATCAATACGGCCTATGAGAAACTTCAAAATCTGTTTTGCTACCTTATTGTACATTTATATTATGTAGTGGAATTGTAGAAGTAGTGGGACAGCCTAATAGGGTCACCAAAAAAGGTTTACTTTGTGTATTGGACAGAGAAGGTTTTCGTACTGGCTCCTAGATTTTATCAAACTTGTTAAGACTTAAAACAGAGGAAAAGAAGGATCTGCCTCCAAATTTGAAATTAGCCTGTGTGTGCACACAAACACACACACACACACTATCTATCTATCTATCTATCTATCTATCTTTCTATGTATCTATCTATAAACCTGTATCTATCTATCTATCTATCTATCTATCTATCTATCTATATACATATATATATATATATATTTATCTATCTGTCTTTCTATCTATTATCTATCTATCTGCCTGTCTATTATCTATTATCCATCTATCTATCATCTATTATCTATCTATTATCAATCTATCTTTCATTCTGGCTGGCTGGCTGGCTGGCTGGCTGCCTGTCTGTCTAGCTATCTATCAGATATCTGTCTGTCTATCTATCTATCTATCTATCTATCCATCTATCTATCTATCTATCTATCTACCTATCTATCCATCTTTCTATTTATCTATCTATAAACCTGTATCTATCTATCTATCTGTCTATCTATCTATCTATCTATCTATCTATCTATCTATCTATCTATATATATACATATATATATATAAATATATTTATCTATCTGTCTTTCTATCTATTATCTATCTATCTGCCTGTCTATTATCTATTATCCATCTATCTATCATCTATTATCTATCTATTATCTATCCATCTTTCATTCTGACTGGCTGTCTGCCTGTCTGCCTAGCTATCCATCAGATATCTATCTGTCTATCTATCTATCTGTCTACCTATCTATCTATCTATCTATCTATCTATCTATCTATCTATCTATCTTTTTTTCCCGCAGTTCATAGTCCAGATAGGGCTGAGCAATATTGTTTCTATTAAACATTCCTATTTTTCCTATTTATCACCTTATTAGTTTTCTTTTCTTTTTGTTCCCTTTTCTATATTTCCTCTTTCTAAGCTCTTTCTAGCTGCACAAAGATACTTACATTTTCTTTCCCATTTAGCCATCTTAACATACCCCTGCTGACCTGAGGATATTGCTGCTGTTTGTAGTTCTACAGTCCCAATCACATGCTGTTTCTGTTGCTCTCTCTGATGTAACATCCTGTAATAAAATGATATATAGTCATTATAGATTCTGCACAGCACAGTATTAGTCGTGTATTTCTAAATAATTATTAAGATTAACTGCACTTTATACTCGTGTGTGATTCTTATAATTTGTGGCACTTTTATTTCAGTAATGAAGAGGAATGAATTCTGTGTTAGTACAACTGTAAGTGATAATTCCATGTCAGCACAACTATAAGTAACAGTAAAACAAATTAGTTACCACAAATACAAATGACAAAGTTTGTCCTAAATTCACTAAGTTTCTGATGAAATATTTCTATGTAATTTATGTGCTATTGTGTATATTCATTAAAATCAGAGGGAGCCCTAAAGCCCAATGATTCAGCTCTGTATCTTAAAATAATATTCTGAGTAGTTTGTCTCATTGGAGGGTTCCAGGAAAATCCGTTCCCTTTCACGTTTCAGTATATGGATCAACCCAGAAAGCTATTCATAACAAAAATAATCTAAACAATCACTAGCACAATGTATAAAAATGCAGTTTTTATGAGATGTGTCTTTTTAAAAGCTAATGACCGATTTATTAATGTGCGTACGGACATGATCTGCTGTAGTGGATCATGTCCGCCGCACATTGATAAATGCTGACAGCATATGCTATCAGCATTTTTCATTGCACAAGCATTCCTTGTGAAATGCTTGTGCCATTCCGCCCCCTGCAGATTCGGGGCAATCAGCCGCTAGCAGGGGGTGTCAATCAACCCAATCGTATCCGATCGGGCTGATTGATGTCCACCGTCTGAGAAGTGGCGGACGAGTTAAGGAGCAGCGGTCTTAAGACTGCTGCTTCTTAACTCCTGTTTCCGGTGAGCGGAAACAGGTGCATTCAGGGCAATTCGGGCTTTGATAAATTGGCCCCTATGAATTAAAGATACATTCTAATTATAAAATTACATACTTTAATTGGAGAGAGTCTGTCATTTTTTGCATTACTATCCCTAGCTTTGAGTTTTGCCCAACAATGGGTTAAAAACTGAGATGAAGTTCCTCTTGGGGGTGGTTACACACATTGTAGCTTGTGAGCAGGATACAGCTAATCATTGGCAGATAAATGCAACTGTAACTCGTGATTGGCTCACTGGCAGTTTCCTGCTCCCAAGCAGAATTTTACCTATTTGTTTAACCTCTTTGCAGTTCATAAAAACATAATCAGTCTGGGTCAATAATTCACAAATGTGCAAGCGCTAACAAATAAAAACATGTCATTTCTTGCATCAGACTGTCCTTTTAACCAGGATCTATATAATTCCTAAATATAAAACACAAAAAGCATTAATAGAATAATAGAATACATTGACACTTTGCACCCTAACCTTTTTCAGTCTTGAATCTGTGCAATTAACAGTCATTTTTCAGCCAAAATTAAAATGTTATAGATCTCAAATGCCCACAATTCCTTTTTTTTTTGTACGATATTGCTTTTCTTTTCTTCTAGAGTTAACAGTTTATTATACATTTAACATCCAGACCATCAAACTGACAGGGTCGTATCTCTCATTTATAGATCCTTAAAATTAATAACAGACAGTGCGTATTTTGACATCACTTCTTGCTTCTACTGCAGTACTTGCTTGTTTAATTGTAGAGGTGGCCTCTGGTGGTGAACTGTTTCTAATGTTTAGCAAGGTTTGAAAATATGGATGTTAGGAGAAAAACTGGCAGATGGCTGACAAGGCATTTTTACTCATAACACACCAGTAAAACTTTAACTGAGAAGATTTAGTGCTTGTTCTTTCCAGTCAGCAAGCTGCAGCCATATGCAGATTTTTTTTTTCAAACTTCTAAACTGATGGTTTTGCAAAGTGTGCATAAGCAAGCTTTATTGATTATGATGTTAAAAATTGAAAGCGTCAGTATCATTTAGCTTGAGACAGTATCAAAGGAAACACGAGCATTCATTTTCATTATAGACTGTTAAAAGGCCACAAATGAATCCAAGCCATTTTCATCATTTTGAACATTACAATCAAGGTTTTCACTGGACAACAAAATAGCAAATAACAAACATATACTATTCTGCACTATACATTATTTTATCTGTCTAATTAACTGCTCTCATCTAACTATCCGAACTTACATTTTGGCTTTCCAACAAAGAATAGCAAGAAAATGAAGAATATGCTAATATAAGTAAATTGGAAAGTTGTTAAAAATTGTATGTTCTATCTGAATCATGAAAGAAAAAAATAGGGTTTTGTGTCCCTTTAACTCCCCCAATGACTGCCCAGCCACTCCCTGAACTACCCAACCTAACCCAGACTACAATGACTTCATCCTCTAAATGCCATAATTTATTAAATGTCCCAACTCTATTGCAATTGCTGTCTTTCCTACCCGTTGGTTACATTTCATCATTAAAGTTTTGAGAGTATTTAGTTGTTAATAGGGAGTAGTAATTTATACAACTGCATTAATATATAAAGGTCTTTGAATAACAAAAATAAAAGTTGCAAGACAATGCTTATACATTTCATTATTAGTTTATCTATAAAATATTTGAGGCATATCCATAACCATATTAAACAGTAACATTTCATGTAAGCAGAGATGCATATAGTTCCATATGGTGGTAAGACCCTTCCCTCACACACTCTGTTTCTATAAAGGACAGCTTGGCTATGTGTACGTGGTATCACTATTTACAGTATTTTTTTTTTTTTCTCCCTTATCTTTTTTCTGCTTTGCTTGTTTTCCTGTTTTGTTCCTCCTTTGTTGATTTACTTTCTGTACATTTTCTGCAAATATTTTCCCTTTTCATTCTTAATCTTTCACTAAATTTCCCCAATTCATACTTCTGTTTATATTTGTTCCCACTATATGCTCTTCAGTCTCTATCACCCTGTCTGCTTTCCATTTCTTCCAAATGTGCTATTCTTTATCTCTCTCTGAGTTATCCTGTTGTATTTAAAGGGACACTATACTCAAACATTTTCTTTCATGATTAAGGTAGAGAATATACTTTTAAACAACATTCCAATTTACTTCTATTACCTAATTTGCTTTCTTCTTTAGATATACTTTAATTAAGAAATAGCAATGCACACAGTGAACCAATCACAGAAGGGATCTATGTGCAGCTACCAATCAGCAGCTACTGAGCCCATCTAAATATGCTTTTCAGCAAAGAATATCAAGAGAATGAAGCAAAATAGATAATAGAAGTAAATTACAAAGATGTTTATAACTGTATGCTCTTCCTAAATCATGAAAGAAAAATTTTGGGTTTCATGTCCCTTTAAAGGGACAGTATACACTCATTTTCATATAACTGCATGTAATATACACTACTATAAAGAATACGATGCACAGATACTGATATAAAAATTCAGTATAAAACTGTTTAAAAACTTACTTAGAAGCTGTCAGTTTGGCTCTGTTGAAAAGGTAGCTGGAAAGCCCACTGCAAGTGGCAAATAAGACACTCCCCCCTCCCCCTTCTTTTGCATATGAAAAGACCCTTTACACAAACAAAAGCAAGCTGGAGAAGCTAGCTGACGGTATTCACAAAAAACTTTGGGGCTTGGTTAGGAGTCTGAAAATCAGAGCAATGTTATTTAAAAATAAGCAAAATTATACATTTATTTATTTTAAAAACTTTATGGGCTATATAAATAGATCATCTACAAAACATTTATGCAAAGAAAATATGAGTGTATAATGTCCCTTTAACTCTGTAACATTTTTTTTTTGCAATCTCTCCCTTATCCTGTACATCTCATCTATTTGCTTGGTGCACTCTGGTGCACATTTCTGCACTCTTCAATTCTGTTTGTGTGCTTCCTCACTGATGTGGACAGGGGAAGCAACTAGTGCAAGACAACTGTGGCAACAGGTCAGGCTCAAGACATTGTGCTATTTAGGTCCCAGAATGAAATGACACCCTCCTGAACTCTCAGTCTGCTATAGTGTAAACCCAACTCTAGTCACCAGTCTCAATGATTAAAGTTTAGCAGATAGAAATTCCACACAACAGCATGCTGATACCTGGCTAGCCAGAATATGATCTCCCTATCTGCCTCTCCAGTCAAATGTTACCTAATTCTATGGTCCTGTCTGGTCCAATTATTGAGCCGCTCTAGGGTGGTTATTATTTCTAACCCGACCCCGTAATTTGTAAAAATGTGTATGTCCTGCGTTTACCTAAGAAGTGCACAATCTTGAGAGTGGTGAATGGGAATTGCTGTTTGCATTTTAATGTTTATGCTGTCAGAAAAAAGGAATTTCTTAGCACACAACCTGAGAATAGTTTGAAATTGGATAGATATTAATTTAGCACAATTAATAATCTCACATCAGTTTTGACACACATATTAATGTTATTTTTTTTATTTATGATGAAGAGGAGACGATACTGTGACCATGAAAAAAGGTATTTGCCCTGGTCCCAGTTAAATCATTTGAGCCCTTAGTCTTTCCTGATTTTCTAAACACCTTCAAAATTGACCTAGATTTGATTTTTTTTTCCAAAGTGTTATTACTGTAAACCAAAATTAATCAAATTTGATATATGCAGACTCGAACAACATCAAAAAATATGTAAATCATCAATAAATGCTGATAATTCCCAGGTCTATAAGTGTCATCCTGACTTACATAATTAAGATAGCTTGACTGTGTAAGGTTAGAAGATCCCTTAGGCTAATCTATAGGTCATAAATTGAAATTCATCAGAAAATTAAATACTATCTACACAACAATGGTAGTGAAAATACTCTTATATAATTACATTTATTTTTTTAGTTTAAGTTATTAGTTTCAATAGAAAAATAAATGACATTTGGATTTGAAATCAGAAGAGACATTGTACACATTACTCACAAATCATTTACAGTTCTCAAAATATCTTAAAGTGAGAGCCCTGCAGGGAAACCAAAGCACTCGGCTTGCTTCAGATATGAATATACAGCATAATGAGAAAATGTGGATGTTAATTTACGTGCATGGAATATTGAATATTTTAGCTATCACACTAATTACTTATTTTTATTTTTATGTATTTTGAGGAGTTTTGTTTTAGAGGAACTATCTTAGTCCAATACTAGGATTTGAGCAACTACAATCATTGCTATATTATACCTTAAAGGACTTGATACAAGACATTAATATAAATTGTTTAATGATGTGTAGTAAAACAACTTTGCAATATACTTTCATAATTTATTTTTAATTCTCCTTTCCTGTAATTAAATTTTGAATATTGTGGACTTTAGTAATTCATGTTAAACATGGAGGTGCAACCACAGCTATATTCCACACAATCATTGGTTGCACACTCTATTAAGCCATATATGACCATTCCTAATTGGCTTCAGCAGAAATGGTGACCTAAGTTACAAGAAGGCGGCACCCACTGCTTTATGAACATTAACTTTACCCATATTTTTTTCAATATTTCAATAACTAATATAATTTTTAAAAACAAATGTACAAATTTTTCTTGAGCTAATCTTTGCTCTGAATACACCATTTAAGCAATGACTTATTTGTTGTTTAATGTCCCTTTATAGTAAATATTTTCATAGGATATTCCTTTATCATTCCTGCATTTTTTGAGGTGGACATGGGATGCTACAGCCAATCAAAGTCTGTGTCAACTAAGCCTTTAAAATTGATTGGAGCAAACCTGTGCATGGATAAAGGATAGAAACTGAAGAAACAAATGCATATCTTTCTTTTTTTTCTCTTTCCTGTACCAGCTCCTGTTTACTTTAATGTTTAAGACAGCTGGGCCAGGTTAGCAGAGAAGAGTATGTGTGGCTGAGTCTCATTTTGAGGTGTGGATAGTAAGAAGACTGGATTAAGCTCAGTTTGTGGCAGAGGCTGCTCAAGAATAGACAGACAAGGGTGAGAGGGGCTCAGTTTGTAAAAGGGTCTGTGCCAGTGCAAGGTAGCAAGAGAGATCCACCCTGAAGTAGAACACAGAGGCATAGATGTCATTACACTCAATAAGTCCAGAATACTGAGCCAAAGTATTTTTGTTTCAGAGACATTGAGATTTGTGAACTTTGTAAAAAATATAGGATATTCTGTTTTATATAACTTGGGGCTAATATCTCAGGCTCACAGGGTAACCATTGATAGGCCAGATTACAAGGAGAGGGCTCATTTTTTATGTATTTTTTGCTCTAGCGCTAACAACACTCAAAGTAAGAAATTAGCATGGATTAGCTCTGGTTTTAGAAGTTTAAAATAAAAAGTTAGCACATGAGCAAAAGAGTCAGGCACGCTAATTTCAGGACCTTGCTTATGCAAATAGTGCTAACTCCTTCTCCCCATAGACTGCTATGAGGCGTGCTGAAAATTCTTATTAGTTACTCTCAAGCGCTAACCCGACACTGCACTAGACCAACTTCGCTAAAGCCAAAGGTAAATTAGGAACGCTTGAAATTCCTATATTCTTTTGATTTTTAAACAGATATTTCTATATATACATATATATCTGAATAGTTTTTTGTAAAATGTATATCTATACCTATATGCCTATATGAATAAATTCATATATATAGATAGATAAATATTGCGCTGTTTTGGTATCACATATACGGCGTAACATACAAGTTACCCGCATATATTTCACCCGTCGCCCGCAATTTTTACTCCCATAAGCTAACATAGAACCGCATCGCAAATTGGTATCCAATATCCAGCGCAAGTACTTACGTGGCGAAAATTGAGAAATCTTACTCCATTTTTACCTCGCCGCAAAAGGCAGCCGTAGCAAGCCTTGTGCTGGGGATGGGAGCACCGTAACTCCAGAAAACACCTAACGCATGTGCAATGTCTATCTACCTGTCAACCGCAATCCCCCACCGCAATAACTAATAAAGTCTATTAACCCCTATATCCGCCATCAAACCCACACCGCAAGTAATAACGCAATTAACCCCTAAAACCGCAAACCCCAACATCGCAAACTACCTATTAAAACTATTAACCCTTAATCGGCCATTAATCCACAATGCAATAAACCTATCCAAGTATTAACCCCTAAACCGTCATAGCCCACAATGCAATACACCTATAAAAGTATTAACCCCTAAACCGCCATAGCCCACAATGCAATACACCTATTAAAGTATTAACCCCTGGGGGGGCGTGTCCAACCACCGACTAAGATGGCTGCTGTTAGCTAGTGCTCCACTTTGCAGTCAATAAAAAAGGCTGTTTATTCTTCCTTAGACCCTCAGATCTGACTCCTGTTAGGGGATCTGAGATACCTACAACTTGAGGATTAGAGTAATCTGAATTTTCAGATCAGCGAGAATAAGCAGACCTGATTGGGGAAGGTACGCCATTGAGGCCTTGGAGCGGCCTATACCTTCTCCTGCCCTCCCCTAATAAGCTAACCTGTCAGCCCAGTCAGCCATTTGTGCTGAAGCAAATCTTCCTAACGCTTCCTAACGCTAACGCTTTACAATACATTCGGTCTTAGTGTGGAAGACACCAACAACAACATTGCAATATGTTAATGAAGGACATATTGAGTGTTTTAGGGCAAGCCCTAACTGACTTTGAAACTAATCTTTGTGCCGCGATACAGGGGACAACTATACCTCAGCAACCCAGCAGTTGTGTAGCGGAGCCTAGAGCAGAAACCTACGCTTCCGATAGTAACCTCCAGCAAAGCCCGACTGAGGCAGGTCAAAGTGTGGAGCCATCACCTCTCCTAGATGGAGGTTTCTGCGCCATATATCATGCAGTAGACGGTTTGGAGCAACGGGCGCACACGCAACAGGTGAGAGTTGAACACCAGCCGAGCGCGCCCTGGGTAGATGCGGAGCCTCGACCTCAGGCTCAGCAGGACCCAGTTGCAGTGCAGGGGCCTCACAAGATGGAAACCACGCAGTGGGTAGTACAGAGGAAGGTGCAGCTCAATCCTATAGAGAATACTGCGAGGCGGCACATTTCGGCTCTGATTTGGAGACGCAACAATACAGGGACTTTGCTCTGTGATATGAGTGACATTTCCATTGCTACACCTTGTCCACTTTGCCTCTTCTGGTTCACCGATCTGAACTTCTTTGCTAGATCAGGATGTTGGCTCCTGGCTGCCAGAATTGGAGTGGGGTAATTTTATACTTAACGGACTGTGGACTGGTTTATGGCTACTAGATGTCTTGAGCTGATATGATTTTGGAACTCTGAATGTTTGATATCTTTTGTGCAACTCACCCACCCACCACTTGACCTCCAGTACACTATTTTCATTTATTGTCTGCAAGGGGTTTACAACCTATGCCACTCCTAAGTACCTTTGAGCTAGCTAAGATGTGTCTATGCTATTTATGCTATACGCAAAGGAGAGAAGTTACCATCTATCTATAGTAATTTAACCCATGTATTTGCCTACGGTTAAGTGACTTGCTGAAAACAAGGAGAGTATGTGTTTATCGAGGGAGTAGGTAATGTAGATTTGTTCCAGTCAGCCTGCTATTTAATGCTATTTGCTCATTGTTCTATATATTTATACTATTCCTAGGCTGTCTCAGTAATCTCGCAGTTTATAAGGCAGGATTAGGAGTGTTGTCCTAGTTTATTCTAAATACTCAGATTTGACCCAGTGTCCTATCCTTTTAAATAGTCCTGAAGGCTAGAGGCCACCCTAGACAGCATCTTATATGCATGTCTGTACACTATATGTATCAAGCCTCTGATTTTTCTCTAGGTTTCCTTGTTATTATATATATGTGGTTGCAGTGTGTTGTGTTTAGCTGGTATGGTATGCTTAATTGCTCATATGTACCTAGATGATTAGAATAATTTATTGTTTATCGACCTTATTGTATTTTATTAAGTTTTGCCCTGGGTATCTGTGACCCCTTACTACTTCCCCTAAAAGGTTTGTTTATTTTATAAATAGTGAACCGCAGATTTCATAAATGCCATAGCCCAACCTGGTTTTAATTAAATTGCTTATTCTAGATGTGGATATAAATAACTCCCCCCCCCCCCGCACATATAGCCTACTGGCTAGGCCTAGGGGCACAGACCCCACACGTAATCCTTACTTCAATCTCAATGTGTTAACTACTAGTACGTAATTTATATACCCCCCTTTACCCTTTAAAATGAGGTGTTGTTTCCATAGGCGCTATTATCTAATTTCTATTACAACTAGTTTGAAAATGTGCTAGCCTTTTTCTTATTTTTTCTTATATTTGGCTGTTGATAAATGATACAAGGACGAGAAATATGTCTATTTAATTGAGCATAAACTGTTCTATTTATGTTTTGTAACATATTTTATGTCCATTTTTTTAAATGTCATAGCTTGTTTGTTTTATGCCTTATCTTCAAACCTCAATAAAAATTTAAAAAAAAAAAAAAGTATTAACCCCTAAACCGCCATAGCCAACAACGCAATACACCTATTAAAGTATTAACCTCTAAACCGCCATAGCCCACAACGCAATAAACCTAACCCCTAACCTAACCCATCCTAACCTTACCCCCCTAACCTAACACCCCCTAAATGAACCAAAATAACCTAATTTACAAAATACTAAAGTTACTCTTAAATTACAAAAAACTAACACTACTTACAAATAATAAAGTGAATTACAAAATCCCCCCCAACAGTAAAACCCCCCACCCACCAAACCCCCCAAAAAAATAACCTAACACTAAAAACCCTAAACTACCCATTGCCCTGAAAAGGGCATTTGTTGGGCATTGCCTTTAAAAGGGCATTCAGCTCTTTTGCTGCCCACCCTATCTAAATAAAATAACCCCCCCCAAAAAAAACTTAAAAAAACCCTAAGTCTAACCCCCAAGTGGTCCTCACCTGTCCTGAAGACCGGCGGAGAAGGTCCTGTTCAACACGGTGAAGTCTTCTTCCAAGCGGCGACCTCTTCTTTCGTCTTCCAGGAACCAGCCAGCGTGGAGCGGAGGGCGGAGTTGAAGACCGATGACCGCGGAGCTGAAGACCGGCGACTCTGGAACTGAAGACCGGCGACTCTGGAACTGAAGACCAGTGACCACGGAGTCATGGAGGATCTTCTTCATACGATCTCCGCCGTACACTGAATAGGAATTCAATGTACGCAATTAAAAATGGCGTCCCTTGAATTCCTATAGGCTGATTTGAGCCTTCAAATTCAAAACAGCCAATCGGATGAGAGCTACTGAAATTCTATTGGCTTTTCAAATCAGCCAATAGGATAAGAGCTACTGAAATTCTATTGGCTGATTTGAATAGCTTACGCTGAAACCTGCGCTGTATATTGGATCGGGCCCCATAAATGTGGACCTAGATTTGAAGTCAGTATTTCAGTCTAATAGGGCTGCCCTGAGTTGGAAAAGTTGTTAGTCTGCAGTTTTTAGACATCTGTGGGGGTTGTTAGTGGAATAGCCCAGTACATTTTTTTTCTAAGATTCTGGAACACTTTTTTTTTTTCTTCCTTTTTTTTGCCTTTTTTATTTTAAATGCTCTTATATTTAATTATTTAAGTAGATTCATTTTTTCTCTCTTTTCCCCTTCTCCTCTCTTTTTTTTTTCTTTCCCCTTTTTAAAAAAAATCTTTTTATTGATTTTTAATATTCGAACATACATAGGAAAAATAATATCTGTAAATAAGGACGGACATCTCTCAAGTCATCCTTAAACAATCAGGCATGACATTACATCGGGAAATAAGATTTTAATATCTGAATTTAATAAAGATATTGGCCGGTCTGGGTTTCTTCCTTGTTTTGGTGAAATGGATATATGGGCTTCTAACAGTTTAGAGGGGAATCCTCCCTTATCTAGTAATGTATTGAATAGTTGTGATAGGTGAGGTAGGAGCTGAGTCTTAAAAGTTTTGTAATACTTTATGCTAAAGCCATCCGGTCCCGGACTCTTGCCACTCGGCATGCTTTTAATTGCCAAAGATATTTCATTGGTGGTTATTGGTGATTCTAGATAGTCTATATTCTCTCCTGTCAATTTAGGCATGTTAATGTTTGAGAAGTAGTCGACTATAGGTTCTGTTGTTGAATTCTGCTTCTGTCCATTGAGCTGGAGTCTTGAATCAGTATTGATATATAGGGAGGAGTAATATGTTTTGAATATGTTTGCTATTGCTTTACTGTCTTTGTATTTATGTCCCTGAGGATCTATGAGTTCTAATACTTGGGATTAAGAGGGCACCAGGCTTATCGCCATGATCGTAGTAGTGTTGTTTCAAGTATAGTGTTTTAAATTTGTAGTTGCTTAAGTAGAAGTGCATTTAGCGCTTCATGGGCCTGTATTAGTGCATCAGCAACTTCAATTATGGAGGGATCTGTTTTGTGCTGTTTTTCCCAATATGAGACTTGTGATAGAAGCAAATTTAAATGCTGTCTGTGTTGTTTTTTTCTGTTTAGCTGCCGTCCGTATAAGTTCGCCTCTCATGACACACTTGTGTGTTTCCCAGATAGTGGAAGGGGCGTGTAATACTGATGTGTTGTTTGCAAAGAATTCCCTGAGTGTTTTTCCCAAATTAATTTGGTTGAGGCTGTCTCTTAAAAGTTGTTCGTCTAGCCTCCATATGTATGACGTAAGAGGTGTATTTGGCCATTGGAACTTGCATGACACAGGGGAATGATCCGACTATGTCTGCAGAAGAATATCTGTCTCAGTGACCAGTGATAACCCCAACGAGTCTGTTGTTAGAATGTCTATTCTGGAGTAAGTGCTGTGAGTGTGGGAATAAAAGGTATAATCTCTCTCAGTGAGAGGGTTGATCCTCCAAATGTCATGTAGATGCAGTTGAGTTAGTTGTGAGTGTACTGATTTTATTGGTTTCTTAGAGTGTGAGGACTGTCTATTGGAGGTGTCTATTGTGCGGTCTAATGGCAAATTGAAATCGCCCCCTAGAAATATAACTCCTTTTGAATGTTCCAAGAGTTTTTGTGTCACTTTCTTTAAGGTTGCATGTTGGCTTATATTGGGAAAGTACATGTTAGGTTAGGGTGATGGGTCTGCCAAATAGGAGGCCAATTACTATTATATATCGACCCTCTTTATCCTGTTCAACATGTGTGGCTTGGAATTGGAGAGTGTGTTTAAATAGTATGCCCACTCCACACAATTTGGTGAGGCCAGATGATAAATATGTTTTGGGGTATCTGTGACTTATCAGTTTAGGTTCCCTACCTTTTTTAAAATCACATCACCTGATTGTCTATATAAGTCACAAAAGACCAAAGACCTTTTTTTTCTGGACTGTGTAGCCCCTTAGCGTTAATTGTGATGATCTTTAACAATCTTGGTATTTGTGTGGGCATAGTAGTATTCATCATGTTAGAGTAAAAGTTGATAAAAAGGTGGTCTGAGCTCTTATGGGGTAGCTGTGACAATTAGCTTGTGTTGTAATTTGTATGGTTGACTGTTTTAGTGTAGCCGGGGGGATGAGGAATAGGGGAATATGTCGGAGGTAAGGTTTGAAATAAGGAATGTCTGATCATAATATATCAGAGGAGGCAGTATTATGGTCAAAATTGGTGTTATGTCGGTGAGTTGGCACAAATGCAGGTACAAAAAAAAAGCAATTGAAGCAAACAACAAGTATTGTAACAATAATAAACTACAAGTAACAACAAGGAAAATATCCCTTTCCCCCCAGGCAATTATGCTAGTTAAACTAAAAACAGGTAATGCTAGAACATTCCAGTGAGTAACAAATTGTTTTTAGATAGATATTTAAAGTACTTAATCCACAAAATTTATAACAATTTATACGAATAAACATGTTATTAATTGGAATTATTGAAGCACTTCCATTTATATATCTCTTAAACCTAGGGCTTTGCAAACATAAGCAAAATGTGATAATGAAATGAATGTTTATCGTGTATTATGATCTGGAATTATTATACTTGCCCTCCATTGAATCTGGATTAGTCCACGTCTCTCTTAGTGGGATTGAGATGAATAATTCAATCCCAAAGTCTTGTGGGAGTTAGGTTCAAGGAGACGGCTAATTTTTTATTCTGTTAAATTGTGGCTTTGTACCTTTCTTGTTTCTAATCTTGTCATGTATTGTGCCCTTGGAGCTTGAAGGTTAGAAGTTGGATGTTCTGGAGGATTAATCTTAATTTGTAGAGCTTCACAGGTCGTCTGTCGGAATATAGGTGGCAATTGTTTCGCCTCTGTGTGCTACAATGATCAACAGTTTTAAGTCTTCCTTGCTTATTTGTTCATTTGTAGTGGTAGTTGCTGAGTGGTGTATCTGGGCCTCGGCAACTAAACTTGAGTCTTGTGTTTGTCCTGTTACATTAGGCTGGGTTGTTTTTGTCTGTACTAGGTATTGGTTATTCATCTTAAATTTTTGTTGATTATTAGGCTTATTCTGTTTCTTGCAAGGCATTACCAGCTAGTGTTTTAGCAAAATTATTGCCTCTCGTTATTGTCTGTTGTGATTTTGTTTCTTATATAATACTCTGCCTTTATATGTGTATTGCTTCTCTTGCCGCCTGTGAAGTTTTAACTGCAGAGTATTTTTGTTAGCTGTGAAGGCACAGTTTATATCTTGCCCTGCTGTTAAACTGAGGTGCCAGGCAATCATGAATTAATTCAGACGTTCCTTTGATTATCTTGTGCTTATAAGGTATTTAGGTTTACACTCAAGTATCTTTGGGTGATGTTGTAATTTTTCTGGCTAGGGTTTATTTTTACCCTATTTTGTTGTTGGTATGATGCTTCTCCCTGCAATGGCCCCTGCATATTTTTACTGTCAATCAGAAACGGTAGTGACGTTTTCCTTTGACCTGCTCAGTGATGTGTGGGATTCTGTTTTACTGTCGCCTTAATTTTACTGTGGCCATTTTGTTATGCAGCAATTATTTCTAATTGTTTATTTCTTTTGAACAGTAATGAGTATAAGCTCTTATGATGCTGCTATTTGGGGCCAGCTCTTATTAATGGTGTCTGTAGTAAGTTCACCGTACGTATTGTCTCTGCGGTCTTCTCTGCCTGTCTGTCACTAGCTTTCAGTCGTGGTGTCTAGTTTAGAGGAGTGGTTCTACTTTAGCAATGAATGGTCTATTTCTTTTGAGCCACAGCAGATATATGCTCTTATGATGCTGCCGTTTGGGGCCGGTTATTTGTAATGACGGCTGTAGTAAGATCAACATATGTAGCGTCTCTGTGGTCTTTTCCATCTGTCTGTTATTAGCTTTCAGTCGTGGGGGCTAGTTTAGGGGAGTGGTTCTACTCAGAAATGCTCAAAGAGATAATTGCCCTTGTGTGTTTGAAGTTGGTGTGCTAAGCTAGTGAGTGGCTGTAATGAGACAATGAGGGTATATATGTAGCACCTTGTGGTACCCCTTGTCTTATTCAAGACCCATACCTTTGAAGAGAGTAGTGTTAGGACATCTATGGAACTTCTCTAGGTTGTCCTTGATATTTAATTTTGTTGTGGAGGTACTTATTTTCATCGCTGGGATGGTTTGTGTCTGCCTTGGGAAGTCTGAGCTTTGGAGCTAATTCAGTCAGCAGCCATCTTCCAGCATGGCTTAGCTCCGCCTCCTCTGGAACACTTTTTGATTGCTCAGAAGCTGAACTACCATAGGTTAATTTATTTCCTCTAACCCCTCAGAGATTATATAGATAGATAGATAGATAGATAGATAGATAGATAGATGAAACATGTTTTTACTTTTTCTATTTTTTTGTTTTGTGTACAAAATATTACTTTAAAACTTTAAATATGCAGCTGAGCCATTAGCCACAGGCTAGTGCATTGTCATGTGGGCAACAAAAAACACAATTAAACCATAAGAGGGTATTGCCTGGGCCTTTCAAGCCTATTGTAACTTTTGTCTGGTGAAGTTCTATCCCCAAGGGAAACAGATCGACGGCAATGCTGTAAGGTCTGAATGTACATAGAGATAATGAAATCAGATGTAAAGGGAATAAAGTGTCAACAGGATATATATAAAGTAGCAAAACAGTGTATCTGTGCTGACGGGATATATATGGTGTTAGGTTTTTTATAAAAGGAGGTGAACAAAAATATGTACATATAAACAAGAACACCAAAGAGCATTAACTTTGTCTTTGCCTAACCATATTATTTTATTCAATTTATTTAATAACCAGTGGAAAAATAAACGGCATATGCCACATGATGAAGAGGATTTTTGGATTACTTTACCAAAGATTTACCAGTGCAAGTATTAATTGCTTTTCAGCTAGATTACGAGTTTTGCGGTAAGAGCTGCTCGGTGCTAACTTGCAAGTTATTGTCATAGCTCACCTTCCTCTAGCTCTGCTATTACAGGTTTACGAAAACCCGGCGTTAGCAGGCAATATTGCAGCGTAAAGCATAATTGAGCTCCATACCACACTCCAATACCAGCGCTGCTTTGAGCTGGTTTTATGTGCTCGTGCATGATTTCCCATAGACATCAATGGGGAGAGCCGGCTAAAAAAATGCCTAACACCTGCAATAAAGGAGCGTAAAGCTCCGTAACGCAGCCCCATTGATTCCTATGGGGAAAGAAAATTTATGTTTACAACTAACACCCTAACATAAACCCTGAGTCTAAACACCCCTAATCTGCCGTCCCCGACATCACCGCCACCTACATTATACTTATTAACCCCTAATCTGCCGCCCCTGACGCACTGACACCACTGCCACCTACATTACAGTTATTAATGCCTAATCTGCTGCCCCCAATGCCACCGCCACCTACCTACAATTATTAACCCCTAATCTGCCGCCCCCAATGTTGCCACCACCTACCTACACTTATTAACCCCTAACCCTAACCCTAACACCCACTAACTTTAATGTAATTAAAATAAATCTAAATAAAACCTACTATTAATAACTAAATAATTCCTATTTAAAACTAAATACTTACCTATAAAAAACCCTAAGCTAGCTACAATATAACTAATAGTTACATTGTAGCTAGCTTAGGGTTTATTTTTATTTTACAGGCAAGTTTGTATTTATTTTAACTAGGTAGAATAGTTAGTAAATAGTTATGAACTATTTACTAGCTACCTAGCTAATACAAATTTACCTGTAAAATAAAACCTAACCTGTCTTACACTAACACCTAACTTTACACTACAATTACATAAATTACATCTAATCTAAAAGCCCTATCAAAATAAAAAATCCCCCCCAAAATAAAAAAAAACATAGCCTAAACTAAACTATCAATAGCCCTTAAAAGGGCCTTTGCGGGGCATTGCCCCAAAGAAATCAATTCTTTTACCTGTAAAAAAAATATAAACAACCTCCCAACAGTAAAACCCACCACCCACACAACCAACCCCCCCAAATAAAAACCTATCTAAAAAACCTAAGCTCCCCATTGCCCTGAAAAGGGCATTTGGAGGGGCATTGCCCTTAAAAGGGCATTTAGCTCTTTTTCCGCCCAAACCCTAATCTAAAAATAAAACCCACCCAATAAACCCTTAATAAAACCTAACACTAACCCCGAAGATCCACTTACAGTTTTTGAAGACCCGACATACATCCTCAACGAAGCGGCAGAAGTCTAATGGCAAAAGAGCCATTTAAAAGTGTTCCAGAGGAGGCGGGGCTAAGCCATGCTGGAAGATGGCTGCTGACTGAATTAGCTCCAAAGCCCTGACTTCCCCAGGCAAACACAAACCATCACAGTGATGAAAATAAGTGCCTCCACAACAAAATTAAATATCAAGGTGTCAGGGTGCCAGGAATCAGTCTGAGACGAGAAGTGCAAACATAATCACACCTTTATTAATAGCAAAAAATAATAAAAAGTCCACAAGTCAAATAACAAGCCAGGAATCAAAACCAGAGCTGGTAGTCAGACGAGCCGAGTCAGGAGCCAAAGCGAATAGTCAGACGAGCCGGAATCAGGAACATGGAAAACAGCAGAGTCAGGGACAAGCCAGGGATCTGGAACCAGGAAGGATGTCAGGCAGCCAGGTAATACACAGGAGCTCTCACAAACAGGTCTGAGACAACGCAAAGGCAAAGCATACTGAACAGAGGCCCTTTAAATAATAAGTGATGACATCACAATTCTGAGACTGCATCCTGTCTCACATAGATGATGCACACCAGACTGGCCATAAAAGGAAATGCAGGAATTGAGCAGCATCCCCCGCAATGCACCATAGTCAGGAAGAGAGGTGAGTAAAATGGCTGCCAGCAGCACATGGCAAACACAACAGGGAAAAAACCCTGACAGTACCCTCCACTCAATGACCCCTCCCCCACGGGAGGACAAAAGGCTTATTGGGGAAACGGGCATGTAAGGCATGGAGGAGGGCGGGAGCATGATTATCAGAGGAGGGAACCCAAGAACGCTCCTCCGGACCGTAGCCTCTCTAGTGAACCAAATACTGTACACGGCCCCTGGACATACGAGAGTCAATAATGCTGCTGACCTCATGGTTGTCAACAAAGATAGGATGGGGACGAGGCAACACAGTGGTAAACCGATTACAAATCAGTGGTTTCAAGAGGGAGACATGAAAAACATTGGAGTTGCGCATAGCAGGAGGAAGGTCAAGAGCGCAGGCCACAGGATTAACCCGTCGGAGTATTCGAAAAGGACCAACATAATGGGGAGCAAATTTATTGGAAGGCATACGAAGGTTCAAGTTGTGGGAGGACAGGCAATCCTGAATCTGCACCCACGTGGAACGGAGTTGCCGGAGATGCTCCTCCAAAGCCGGAATACCCTGAGGCATGAATGAATCGGGCAACAAGGATGGTTGAAACCCATAATTCGCCATGAACGGGGATAACTTGGAGGAAGCATTAATAGCACTATTACGAGCAAACTCTGCCCAAGGTAACAGTTCAGACCAATTATTGTGGTGATCTGAGACATAGCAATGGAGGAACTGCTCCAGAGCTTGATTAGACCGTTCCGCAGCCCCATTGGATTGAGGGTGATATGCCGAGGAGAAGGATTGCTGGATCCCCATTTGAGCACAAAAGGAACACCAAAATCTGGAGACAAACTGGCTACCCCAGTCCAACACTATCTCCTTGGGTAACCCATGTAAACGGAAGACCTCCCAGGCAAAAATTGAAGCAAGCTCCTGAGCAGTAGGCAGCTTCATCAAGAGAATGCAATGTGACATTTTAGAAAAACGGTCAACCACCATAAGGATAACAGTATTGCCATTGGAAACAGGGAGCTCAACAATGAAGTCCATGGAAAGATGTGTCCAAGAACGCTCACCATTAGCAATAGGTTGAAGAAGACCCACAGGAAGACGTCGAGGTGTCTTATTCTGTGCACAAACTGAGCAGGAGGCAACATATGCAGCAACATCAGAACGAAGACCTGGCCACCAGAATTGTCGAGTGACAGACCAAATAATTTGGTTCTTGCATGGGTGACCTGCGGCTTTAGGATGGTGGTAAGTGTGCAAAAGTTTAGTTTGAAGATTCTCAGGAACAAAACACTTACCACTAGGTTTCTCAGGAGGTGCATTGGTTTGTGCAGCCAGGATCTCCTCCCCCAAGGGAGAAGTCAAATTAGTATGTATGGCAGCCAAAATATGGTCAGGAGGTATAACAGGAGTAGGTACAGACTCCTCCTTGGACAGAGGTGAAAATTGTCGAGAGAGGGCATCAGCCCTAACATTCTTACAACCAGGCAGGTAGGAGACCACATAATTAAACCAAGACAAAAATAGCGCCCATCTGGCCTGTCGGGGCGACAAACGTTTTGCTTCAGATAGATAAGTTAAATTCTTGTGGTCAGTAAGAATGAGCACTGGCACGCTAGTACCCTCGAGAAGATGCCTCCATTCCTTAAGTGCCAAAATTATGGCCAGTAATTCCCTGTTGCCAATTTCATAATTGCACTCTGCTGGAGACAATTTCTTAGAGAAGAAACCACATGGGTGCAAGAAACCGTCAGGCGTAGGACGTTGAGACAAGAGGGAACCTACTCCAGTCTCAGATGCATTGACCTCAAGAATGAAAGGCAGGACAGGGTTAGGATGAGCCAGAACTGGAGCGGCAGCAAAGGCAGTCTTAAGACTATCAAAGGCCTTAATGACAGTAGGTGACCAATGGAGTGGATCATTCTCTTTACGGGTCATGTCAGTGATAGGTTTGACCAAGGAACAAAAGTTTTTAATAAACTTTCTATAGTAATTGGCGAACCCAAAAAAACGTTGAATAGACCAAAGACCAACTGGGCGAGGCCACTGCAGAACTGCAGATAACTTGTCAGGATCCATGGAGAACCCTTCAACGGAGATAACATAACCTAAGAAGGTTACTTGAGTCTGATGGAACTCACATTTCTCAAGTTTACAAAACAGGCCGTTCTCACGTAGTCTCTGAAGAACCCGTGTAACATCAGAACGATGAGCCTCAAGTGTGGGTGCATGTATGAGGATGTCGTCTAAGTACACCACAACACACTGTTGCAACATATCTCGTAGGACATCATTAATAAATTCCTGAAAAACAGCAGGAGCATTACATAGGCCAAAGGGCATTACAAGATACTCATAATGCCCGCTCCTGGTGTTAAATGCTGTTTTCCATTCGTGGTCCTCCTTAATCCTAACGAGATTGTACGCTCCTCTCAAATCAAGTTTAGTAAAAGACCGTAGCTCCCTTGAGGCGATCAAAGAGTTCCGTAATAAGCGGAATAGGGTAAGCATTCTTAATGGTAAGACGATTAAGACCCCAATAATCGATACATGGTCTTAACTCGCCACACTTTTTCTTCACAAAGAAGAAGCCAGCCCCTGCAGGAGAGCAGGATTTGCGGATCATCCCCTGCGACAGAGCATCGGCAACATACTCCTCCATAGCACAATTCTCTGCAACAGACAGAGGGTACACCCGGCCCCGAGGAGGAATGGCTCCGGGTTGCAGGTCTATGGCACAATCCTAAGACCAGTGAGGAGGCAACGTACCAGCACGCACCTTGTCAAACACGTCTAGGAACTCTCGGTACTCCTCTGGCAATTGAGAAACCAAAGAAGTGCACAAGACTTTAACTGGTTTCCGAAGACAAGTGGAAATACATTGCGGGGACCACGACAAAATTTCGGACCTGAGCTAGTCGAGACTGGGATTGTGCTTTTGGAGCCAAGGATAACCCAGAACAACCGGAAAATGCGGAGAGGTTATCACCTGAAACTGGAGGGTTTCAAAATGGAGACCCCAACAGCCATGGACAACAGAGCAGTTTCATGAGTAACGTGTGTGGGCTGAAGGGGCCTGCCATCAATGGCCTCAATAGCAAGCGGAACAGACCGAGGCAAAACAGGAATAGAGTGCTTTGATACAAAAGCACTGTCAATAAAATAGCCTGCAGCACCAGAGTCAACAAGAGCCTGGGTGACTATGGAGGAGTCCACCCAGGAAAGGACAACCGTGACCGAAGGTTTCTCCTCAAGTGGTTCCGGGGACGAGGATAAACCACCCAAGGTCGGTCCCCAACAGGACCTTAGGTGTGAGCATTTCCCGGCCGTGTAGGACAAGACTTCAAAAGGTGGCCCTGTAACCCACAATAGAGACAGAGTCCCTCCCTCCTCCTAAAGGCCCTCTCCACCACGGAGAGGTGCGTGAATCCTAGCTGCATCGGCTCAGCAGTACCTGGTGACTCGGGACCAGGAGGCATGGGAGGAGAGGGAGGCATGGGTGGGAATGAACACATAGGAGACAACAGAACAGGAGGCTTCTGCAAGTGCTCCTTGAAAGAGGGCCTCTCTCTGAGTCTGATGTCAATTAGGATCAAAAAAGACACCAATGCCTCGAGATCCTCTGGTAAATCTCTGGCAGCAACTTTGTCTTTAATCGCATCAGAGAGCCCATAAAAGAAGGCAGCAACAAGGGCTTCATTGTTCCAACCAACCTCTGCGGCAAGCTTACGGAACTCAATAGCATACTGAGCAACAGATCTTGTACCTTGCTGAATGGACATGAGTCGTTTAGCAGCAGAGGAGGAGCGAGCCGGAACATCAAATACCCTTCGAATGGAGGCCACAAATTCAGGGTAATTTGAAATCACGGTTTTATTAGTCTCCCACAAGGGATTAGCCCAGGCAAGATCTGTGTCAGAGAGTAACGATATGAGAAATCCCACCTTAGCTCTGTCAGAGGGAAACGCCTGAGGTAACATCTCAAAGTAAATGCCCACCTGGTTCAAAAACCCTCTGCACTGAATAGGATCGCCTCCATATCGCTGAGGTAGAGGTGCAGAACCGGACATGCTCCTGGTAGGAGTAAGTGCAGCAGCGGAAACAGGAGCAGCCATAAATTGCGGGACACTTTGGTCCAAATGTGCAGTGCGAGTCAGCAGGTTTTGCAGGGCTAGTGCAAATTGATCCAAGCGGTGATCCTGTACATCCATCCTGGAAATGATGGCAGGTAAAGGTGGATTATTAGCACCATCAGGATTCATGGCCTTTGCGTAATGTCAGAGTGCCAGGAATCAGACTGAGACGAGATGTGCAAAAATAATCACACCTTTATTAATAGCAAAAAATAATAAAAAGTCCACAAGTCAAATAACAAGCCAGGAATCAAAACAGAGCTGGTAGTAAGACGAGCCGAGTCAGGAGCCAAAGCGAATAGTCAGACGAGCCGGAATCAGGATCAAGGAAAACAGCAGAGTCAGGGACAAGCCAGGGATCTGGAACCAGGAAGGACGTCAGGCTGCCAGGTAATACACAGGAGCTCTCACAAACAGGTCTGCGACAACGCAAAGGCAAAGCATACTGAACAGAGGCCCTTTAAATAATAAGTGATGACATCACAATTCTGAGACTGCATCCTGTCTCACATGGATAATGCACACCAGACTGGCCATAAAAGGAAGTGCAGGAATTGAGCAGCATCCCCCACAATGCACGATAGTCAGGAAGAGAGGGGAGTAAAATGGCTGCCAGCAGCATATGGCAAACACAACAGGGAAAAAACCCTGACACAAGGACAACGTAGAGAAGTTCCATAGATGTCCTAACACTACTCTCTTCAAAGGTATGGGTCTTGAATAAGACAAGGGGTACCACGAAGTGCTACATATATACCTTCATTGTCTCATTACAGCTGCTCACTAGCTCTGCAAACCAACTTCAAACACACAAGGGCAATTATCTCCATAAGCATTTCTGAGTAGAACCGCTCCCTTAAACTAGCCCCCACGACTGAAAGCTAATAACAAACAGACGGAAAAGACAGCAGAGACGCTACATACGGCGATCTTACTACAGCCGTCAATAAAAAGAACCGGCCCCAAACGGCAGCATCATAA
Organism: Bombina bombina; assembly: GCF_027579735.1. Classification (NCBI taxonomy): domain Eukaryota; kingdom Metazoa; phylum Chordata; class Amphibia; order Anura; family Bombinatoridae; genus Bombina; species Bombina bombina. The sequence goes on from NC_069499.1 coordinate 1,300,446,733, forward strand.
GAGCATATATCTGCTGTGGCTCCAAAGAAATAGACCATTCATTCCTAAAGTAGAACCACTCCTCTACACTAGCCATCGTAAGAAGAGGATGCTCTGCACTGGATGTCTTGAAGATAGAGCCGCTCCGCGCCGGATGGATGAAGATAGAAGATGCTGTCTGGATGAAGACTTCTGCCGGCTTGGATGAAGACTTTGGCCCGCTTGGATGAAGACTTCTGCCGCTTTGTTGAGGATGGATGTCGGGTCTTCAAAAACTGTAAGTGGATCTTCAGGGGTTAGTGTTAGGTTTTATTAAGGGTTTATTGGGTGGGTTTTATTTTGGGCGGAAAAAGAGCTAAATGCCCTTTTAAGGGCAATGCCCATCCAAATGCCCTTTTCAGGGCAATGGGGAGCTTAGGTTTATTAGATAGGTTTTTATTTGGGGGGGTTGGTTGTGTAGGTGGTGGGTTTTACTGTTGGGGGGGTTTGTGGGGTTGTTAGTATTTTTTTTACAGGTAAAAGAGCTGATTTCTTTGAGGCAATGCCCCACAAAAGGCCCTTTTAAGGGCTATTGGCAGTTTAGTTTAGGCTAGGGTTTTTTTTATTTTGGGGGCTTTTTTATTTTGATAGGGCTATTAGATTAGGTGTAATTAGTTTAAATATTTGATCATTTCTTTTTTATTTTGTGTAATTTAGTGTTTGTTTGTTTTGTAATTTAGTTAATAAATATGTATTTATTTTATCTAGGTAGCTAGTAAATAGTTAATAACTATTTATTAACTAGTCTACCTAGTTAAAATAAATACAAATTTAGCTGTGAAATAAAAATAAAACCTAAGATAGTTAAATGTAACTATTAGTAATATTGTAGCTAGCTTAGGGTTAATTTTACAGGTAAGTATTTAGTTTTAAATAGGAATTATTTATGCCTAGATTACGAGTTTTGCGTTAGAGGCTGTGCTGTGCAAATGAGCAGTTTATGCTCACCGCTCACTTACAGACAGCGCTGGTATTACGGGTTTTTACAAACCCGGCGTTAACCGCAAAAAAATGGCGAAGAGCAAAATTTTGCTCCACATCTCACCTCAATACCAGCGCTGCTTACGTTAACGGTGAGCTGTTAAAACGTGCTCGTGCACAATTTCCCCATAGGAGTCAACAGGGAGAGCCGGCTGAAAAAAAATCTAGCGCCTGCAAAAAAGCAGCGTAAAGCTCCTAACGCAGCCCCATTGATTCCTATGGGGAAATACATTTATGTCTACACCTAACACCCTAACATGAACCCGAGTCTAAACACCCCTAATCTTACACTTATTAACCACTAATCTGGCGCCCCCGACATCACTGACACCTACATTATATTGTTAACCCCTAATCTGCTGCTCCGGACACCGCCGCCACCTACATTATACTTATGAACCCCTAATCTGCTGCCCCCAACATCGCCGACACCTACATTATATTTATTAACCCCTAATCTGCAGCCCCCAATGTCGCAGCAACCTAACTACACTTATTAACCCCTAATCTGCCGTCCCCAACGTTGCCACCACTATAATAAACACATTAACCCCTAAACCTAAGTCTAACCCTAACCCCCCAACTTAAATATAATTTAAATAAATCTAAATAAAATTACTATCATTAGCTAAATAATTCCTATTTAAAACTAAATACTTACCTATAAAATAAACCCTAAGATAGCTACAATATAACTAATAGTTACATTGTAGCTAGCTTAGGGTTTATTTTTATTTTACAGGCAAGTTTGTATTTATTTTAACTAGGTAGAATAGTTATTAAATAGTTATTAACTATTTAATAACTACCTAGTTAAAATAAAGACAAATTTACCTGTAAAATAAAACCTAACCTAAGTTACAATTACACCTAACACTACACTACAATTAAATTAATTACCTAAATTAAATACAATGAATTACAATTAAATACAATTATTTAAAGTACAAAAAAAACAAACTCTAAATTATAGAAAATAATAAAGAAATTACAAGATTTTTAAACTAATTGCACCTAATCTAATCCCCCTAACAAAATAAAAAAGCCCCCCAAAATAAAAAAAAACCCTACCATACACTAAATTACAAATGGCCCTTAAAAGGGCCTTTTGCGGGGCATTGCCCCAAAGTAATCAGCTCTTTTACCTGAAAAAAAATTACAATTCCCCCCCCAACATTAAAACCCACCACCCACACAACCAACCCTACTCTAAAACCGACCCAATACCCCCTTAAAAAAAACTAACACTAACCCCTTGAAGATCACCTTACTGGGAGACGTCTTCACCCAACCGGGCAGAAGTGGTCCTCCAGACGGGAAGAAGACTTCATCCAACTGGGCAGAAGTGGTCCTCCAGACGGGCAGAAGTCTTCATCCAACTGGGCAGAAGTGGTCCTCCAGACGGGCAGAAGTCTTCATCCAGATGGCATGTTCTATCTTCATCCATCCGGTGTGGAGCGGGTCCATCTTCAAGACATCCGATGCGGAGCATCCTCTTCTTTCCACGGCCGAAGACTGAATGAAGATAACTTTAAATGACGTCATCCAAGATGGCGTTCCTTCAATTCCGTTTGGCTGATAGAATTAGAATCAGCCAATCGGAATTAAGGTAGAAAAAATCCTATTGGCTGATGTAATCTATTGGCTGATGATTGGAACAGCCAATAGAATGCCAGTTAAATCCTATTGGCTGATTGCATCAGCCAATAGGATTTTTTCTACCTTAATTCCGATTGGCTGATAAAATAAAGATAAGTGGCTACAATGTAACTATTAGTTATATTGTAGCTAGCTTAGGGTTTATTTTATAGGTAAGTATTTAGTTTTAAATTATTTAGTTAATTGTAGTATTTTTATTTAGATTTATTGAAATTATATTTGTTAGGGGGGTGTGATATCCCTTTAAGACTTTCTGACTATCAGCACTTCCTCCTATTTAAGGAAGTGCTTCTCCATTACTCAGTGCCTGAAAATTAAAGTGGATTCTCTCATCCTTTGCTATTGCTCATTTCAAGCAATTTATTTTCCCTTTCAGGTCTAAAGTATTTAATAATTTTTGAAGGCTGTTTGTACTCAAAGTTTGCTGCACTTCTTTCCTGATTCCTTTTTTGGGACCGTTACTTCTAATCATATTCCTACGCTTCCGGAACTCTTTCACTCACAGCTGAAGCCGCACTCACACATGCTGCTACCGGACGCCGCTTTCTAATATTCTCCGGTTTAGTATATACTCTGCTGCTAATACCGCTCTCCACGCTTCACCATCGTTTCTGGGGAAATCTGGTCTTATCACCACGCTGGTATTGGTATCGTATTGTATACAAAGTTTAAGGTTTACAAATATAACGCTAAGTGTCATTACTTACCTGAGCTGTATTTTCACTGAATTAACCTCCTCCTTGCTGCTCAATATTGCGTGTGTGTTGGATCATTGTATATATATTTTAGAGTGTTTGTGTGAGTGCGTGAAACTAAAGGAAAGTTATTTGAACATTACTTTACTAAGATTTGAACTTTATCAACTTATTTCATATCCTGAATTTAAAGGAATTTTTTCTCATTTTTTCTTTGATCATAAACGAATCATTGTTTATATAGTAGAAGCTATATAAGCTTCTCACATAAGAATTATTATTAACATTCATAGAGGTATAGTCCATACTTTCATTTCAATTACTAAAGTAAATGCTCACCTTGTGCATGCGAGTATATTAAGTTATATATATTTGCTGTTTACAAGAATAGAGCTACATTCCCTTTATTTTATTTTTCTCTAAAGTTTGTGAGACAAATTTATTCACACATATCACAGAATTTTCAGGCCTTAAAAAGAAAGTTTTTTTTTATTTTTTGGAATATGGATCCTAATGAAATTAAAAATGAATTTTCTAATATTCATCAGAAATTAGAATATCTTGCTAGAGCATTAACAGAGGTACAAACTGAAAATAAAGCTCTCAAAACTATAATAAAAGATTGTATGTCAGGGAAAGAAGCAGGAATTGCTGAACCTCACATACAATACCCACAACCATTTTCTGGCAAACGCAGCGAATTCAGGGATTTTAAAAGTGCATGCAAACTTCTTTACTCACTTAGACCTAAAACATATCATAGTGAAAGGATAAAGGTCTGTACCACTATTTCCTTCCTACAGGGGGAGCCACGCTCCTGGGCCAATAGATTTTTTGAAAGTGAACATTCAATATTGGATTCGCTTGAAGAATTTTTTGTAGCTATGACTGCCTTGTATGAGGATTCCCACACTCAAATAACAGCTGAAAACAAATTAAGATCTATGAAACAAGGGAAAAGAAACATTGAAGAATATATTACTGAATTTCAAATGTGGATAGATGACTCTCAATGGAACGAGATCAGTTTAAAGAATCAATTCAGATTGGGTCTCTCTGAATCCCTTAAAGATGAATTGTCACGTCTAGAGATGCCTGACACACTGAATGGGTTGATGAAATTAAGCACCACCTTGGACCGAAGGTTACGTGAAAGAAAGGCTGAAAAAGCTTCCTATGAAGTGGTACCCAGACGTTCATATCCCTGTTTTACAACCATGGAAAAAGCTGTTTCAAACCAGGTTCCTATGGAAATTGGAACTATAAGGGGTCCTCTAACCCCAGAGGAAAAAATTAGACGTAGATTAGAAAATCTCTGACTTTATTGTGGACAAAAAGACCACTCCGTCACAAATTGTCCATCTCTATTGAGACAGAAAAAGGGTAAGGGTAGTTTCAAAAACAATATTTTTCACATTTCTCAAAACCCCCATCTCACTCTCACTTTTTCTTTACAGTGGGATCAGAAAAACGTGCGCTCTAACGCTTTGATTGATTCTGGGGCGTCAGGAAACTATATAGACATAGCATATGTTAAGCTCAATAAAATTCCAACTGTTGTCAAGACACATCCTGTTTCTGTTAAACTTATTGATGGTTCTATTATACAACAGGGCCCCATTACTCATCAGACAATCCCTTTACTCATAACAACTGACCAAGGACATTCTGAATATATTACTTTTGACCTCATACCTATCTACATGCATATTATTATCTTAGGTTTCAACTGGTTACAAATACATAATCCTCATATTGACTGGTCATCACAACAAATAAAATTTGACTCTGATTATTGTATAAAGACTTGTTTTCCCTATCAGGTAATCTCTACTATATAACATGAGCTACCACAAATTTATCAGGACCTGGCAGAGGTATTTGACCTCAAGGAGGCAGAAAACCTCCCACCACATAGGGAATTTGACTGTCCCATTGATTTAATACCGGGATCTCAGATACCACATGGTAAGATTTACCCTCTTTCGCAAGAAGAATTGGTATATCTAAGATCATATTTAGATGAAAACTTGCGAAAAGGGTTCATCTCACACTCAACATCCCCTGCTGCTGCAGGATTATTTTTAGTACGCAACAAAGATGGGACAATAATACCCATTATAGACTACAGGGCATTGAATGAAATAACAATTAAAAATAGGTATCCTTTACCTCTCATACCAGAGTTACTCGAAAGATTAAATGAGGCCACGATCTACTCGAAATTAGATCTAAAGGGCGCTTATAATCTTATTCGCATAAAGGAAGGGCACGAATGGAAAACCGCGTTCAGAACCCGCTATGGTCTTTTCCAGTATAACGTAATGCCCTTTGGTTTGAGCAATGCTCCCGCAACCTTCCAACATTTTATCAACGAGATTTTTCATGATCTAATGGATATCTGTGTCATCATATATCTAGATGATATTCTGATTTATTCGAAATCTCCCATAGAACATGAAAAACATGTTAGGTGGGTTCTTACTCGACTCAAGGAGCATAAGTTATATGCTAAGCTAGAAAAATGTGTTTTTCATGTCTCAAAAATAAAATTTTTGGGTTATATAATTACCCCAAACAAAATAGAAATGGATCCTGAAAAAGTATCCGCTATTAAAGACTGGCCTAAACCCACTACAGTAAAAGCATTACAGCGATTTATTGGTTTCGCAAATTATTACCGTAAATTTATAAAAAACTTCTCCTCAGTGATAAAACCATTAACACAATTAACTAGCATAAAACAGCGATTTAAGTGGTCTGAACAAGCCCAGAAGACTTTTGATAGTCTTAAGGAAATGTTCACAACAGCTCCAATACTAACACTGCCTAAATTTGATCAACAGTTCCTGTTGGAAGTTGATGCATCTAATACAGGCATAGGGGCTGTTCTTTCCCAACAAAATAAGGAGACAGGTGAAGTTCATCCCATTGCGTTCTATTCAAGAACGTTAACTTGTGCTGAAGCTAACTATAGTGTTGGAGACAAAGAACTCCTTGCTATTAAGTGTTCTCTAGAACAATGGAGACACCTACTAGAAGGATCAGTAATTCCATTCCTTATATATACTGATCATAAAAATTTAGAATACTTAAAAAAGAATAAGACTTTAACAGCAAGGCAAGCAAGATGGTCACTCTTTCTAGATCGCTTTAACTTTCTAATAACTTATAAACCTGGGAGTCAAAACACAAAGGCAGATGCACTTTCACGTATTTATGAGTTACTTCCACATGAACAACCTAACTTCACTATTCCACCAGAAAAGATAATAGGTACTTTAACACCTTTAGAAGAAGAGATTTACAACGCTCTAAAACATGATTCAATACCATTACAAAATTGTTCCAAAGATCCTACTACAGGTCTTTTTTATCATGAAGAAAAGTTATACATACCTGAGAAAATAAGATCTTCCATTCTCACACATACCCATGATGACACCATATCTGGTCACCCAGGGATACAGAAAACCATTGAACTTACCCGTCGTAAGTTTTGGTGGCCAGGAATGAATAAATACATTTATGATTATGTCTCTAGGTGTGAGAATTGTGCTAGAAATAAAATTGAACATAAAAAACCCATAGGGTTACTTAGGCCTCTGCCCATTCCAGATAAACCATGGAGTACTATTGCCATGGATTTTATAGTTGAGTTACCTGCATCACAACAATATAACACTATCATGGTAGTAGTCGACCATTTAACAAGACTGGCTCATTTTATTCCACTTAAGGGATTACCAACTGCCATGACTACAGCTAAAGTATTTCTTGATCAGGTTGTAAGACTACATGGTTTACCCTCTAATATTATTACTGACAGGGGTACCCAATTCACCTCTTCGTTCTGGAGATCTTTGTGTAAATTACTGAAAATTGATCATCGCTACACTACTGCTTTTCATCCTCAGACAAATGGCTTGACAGAAAGACTCAACCAGACTATTGAACACTTTTTACGTTCTTATATTTCACATTTACAAGATGACTGGCTAATTTACCTTCCTATGGCTGAATTTACTCATAATAATTCATTCTGTTCCTCAACCAAAACATCCCCCTTCTTCGCAACTTATGGGTACCATCCTAATACTATAACCTTGTCCCACAAAACAGTAAATTCCCCTTCAGCCTTAGATTTTTCTTCCAAGCTTCAAGATCGATTAAGAGTATTGAAAAAACATCTAGCTGAAGCTAAGGAATACCAAAAGAAATACTATGATCGGAAACATTCAATTGGACCTGAATATAAAATAGGTGACCTAGTATTACTCTCTACTAAAAACCTCAAACTTCAGGTCCCTAGCAAGAAATTGGCTAACCAATTTCTGGGACCTTACCCTGTGGAGCAGGTAATAAATCCCAATGTGGTCAAACTCACGTTACCCAAGGACTACAAGTTTCATCCCACTTTTCATATTTCATTACTAAAACCTTTTGATTCAATGACACGTACGACAGTTGATCTTCCACCTCCTATCTCAGTGGATCTTCCAGAGGAATTTGAAGTTGAATCTATATTGGATTCTAGGATTCGACGACAAAGATTAGAATATCTTATCAGATGGAAGGGTTATGGTCCAGAGGATGATTCCTGGCATCTTCATTCGGAAGTTCATGCCCCTCGTCTGGTGAAGTCATTCCATCATCGTTACCCCCTTAAACCTGGTCTGGAATCCCCGGGGGTGATTCCCTGAGAAGGGGGGGATGTGATATCCCTTTAAGACTTTCTGACTATCAGCACTTCCTCCTATTTAAGGAAGTGCTTCTCCATTACTCAGTGCCTGAAAATTAAAGTGGATTCTCTCATCCTTTGCTATTGCTCATTTCAAGCAATTTATTTTCCCTTTCAGGTCTAAAGTATTTAATAATTTTTGAAGGCTGTTTGTACTCAAAGTTTGCTGCACTTCTTTCCTGATTCCTTTTTTGGGACCGTTACTTCTAATCATATTCCTACGCTTCCGGAACTCTTTCACTCACAGCTGAAGCCGCACTCACACATGCTGCTACCGGACGCCGCTTTCTAATATTCTCCGGTTTAGTATATACTCTGCTGCTAATACCGCTCTCCACGCTTCACCATCGTTTCTGGGGAAATCTGGTCTTATCACCACGCTGGTATTGGTATCGTATTGTATACAAAGTTTAAGGTTTACAAATATAACGCTAAGTGTCATTACTTACCTGAGCTGTATTTTCACTGAATTAACCTCCTCCTTGCTGCTCAATATTGCGTGTGTGTTGGATCATTGTATATATATTTTAGAGTGTTTGTGTGAGTGCGTGAAACTAAAGGAAAGTTATTTGAACATTACTTTACTAAGATTTGAACTTTATCAACTTATTTCATATCCTGAATTTAAAGGAATTTTTTCTCATTTTTTCTTTGATCATAAACGAATCATTGTTTATATAGTAGAAGCTATATAAGCTTCTCACATAAGAATTATTATTAACATTCATAGAGGTATAGTCCATACTTTCATTTCAATTACTAAAGTAAATGCTCACCTTGTGCATGCGAGTATATTAAGTTATATATATTTGCTGTTTACAAGAATAGAGCTACATTCCCTTTATTTTATTTTTCTCTAAAGTTTGTGAGACAAATTTATTCACACATATCACAGGGGGTTAGGGTTAGACTTAGGTTTAGGGGTTAATACATTTAATATAGTGGCGGCGACGATGGGGGCGGCAGATTAAGGTTAATAAATGTAGGTAGGTTGCAGCGATGTTAGGGACGGCAGTTTAGGGGTTAATAATATTTAACTATTGTTTGCGATGCGCGAGTGCGGCGGTTTAGGGGTTAATCTATTTATTATAGTGGCGGCGATGTCCGGTTCGGCAGATTAAGGGTTAAAATATTTATTTTAGTGTTTGCAATGTGGGGGGGCCTCGGTTTAGGGGTTAATAGGTAGTTTATGGGTGTTAGTGTACTTTTTAGCACTTTAGTTAAGAGTTTTATGCTACAGTGTTGTAGTGTAAAACTCTTAACTACTGACTTTTAAATGCGGTACCAGGCTTGACAGGAGAGGGTCTACCGCTCACTTTTGGTCAGACTCGTAATACCGGCGGTATGCAAGTCCCACTGAAAATATAGGATACGCAATTGACGTAAGTGGATTTGCGGTATTTCTGAGTCTGGCCAAAAAAGTGAGCGGTACACCTGTACCTGCAAGACTCGTAATACCAGCGGGCGTTAAAAAGCAGCGTTGGGACCAGCCAACGCTGCTTTTTAACGCTAACGCACAAATCGTAATCTAGGCCTTAGTTATTAATAGTAGTAGTTTATTTTAATTACATTAAAGTTAGTGGGTGTTAGGGTTAGGGTTAGACTTAGGGTTAGGTTTAGGAGTTAATAACTTTAGTATAGTGGCGGCGATTTTGGGGGCAGCAGATTAGGGGTTAATTACAGTAATGTAGGTTGCAGCAATGTTAGGGACAGCAGATTAGGGGTTAATAATATTTAACTAGTGTTTACGATGCGGGAGTGCGGGTGGTTTAGGGGTTAAAATGTTTATTATAGTGGTGGCGATGTCCAGAGCGGCAGATTAGGGGTTAATAATTTTATTTTAGCACAATAAATATATGAAACTAGAAGCGCTTGTCTCAACCAAATTATGAATAGTAAAAAAAGAGGAATCAATAAATTTCCAGTAATCTTAATAATGGTACACACTTATGAACTAATCAATTGATCAATGTTCTTACTGATAAAAATGTCTGTAATGTCCATAAGCTTTGATTTTATAAAGTGTAGCAAATGTCCTCCAGCGTTACACACTTTGTTTCAGTCACCTTTCAAACTGCTGCTCACAGGGAGTTGGCTGTTTGTCCTGCAGCCGAGTAGAATAATCCAAAGTAGAAAAGATCTGGAGCGCAAAAAGAAAAGGGAACTGCAATAGTGTGAGATCCAACAACACTTTTTATTATCACGCAATTAAAATCTACTCACAAAATTCCAAATAAGTCAAGCACATAGCATCAAACATAAGGAGTATTCCGGTGCTTCTCTCACGGCTGTATCCTTGCAAGAGTCGGCGTGTGACGCGAGATTTCAATCACACCTCTCTCCTTCGTCAACTGTCAAACAGTTCAGGTTCAAGCATTCGGCGCCTTGTATGCCCAAGGAGAATACATTAAAACTTTTAAAAATCTTTGCTTCCTTCTCTCTTTCATGATGAAAGAGAGAAGGAAGCAAAGATTTTTAAAAGTTTTAATGTATTCTCCTTGGGCATACAAGGCGCCGAATGCTTGAACCTGAACTGTTTGACAGTTGACGAAGGAGAGAGGTGTGATTGAAATCTCGCGTCACACGCCGACTCTTGCAAGGATACAGCCGTGAGAGAAGCACCGGAATACTCCTTATGTTTGATGCTATGTGCTTGACTTATTTGGAATTTTGTGAGTAGATTTTAATTGCGTGATAATAAAAAGTGTTGTTGGATCTCACACTATTGCAGTTCCCTTTTCTTTTTGCGCTCCAGATCTTTTCTACTTTGGAAAAAAAAATTTTTAGTGTTTGTGATGCGGGTGGGCCTCGGTTTAGTGGTTAATAGGTTGTTTATGGGTGTTAGTGTACTTTTTAGCACTTTAGTTATGAGTTTTATGTTACGGCTTTGTAGCATAAAACTCATAACTACTGACTTTCAGTTTACGGTATGGATCTTGACGGTATAGGCTGTACCGCTCACTTTTTGGCCTCTCAGGCAAACTCGTAATACCGGCGCAAAGGAAGTCCCATTGAAAAAGGACCTTTTAAAAGCTGCGGTAGTTACGTTGCGTTACGGCCAAAATGGTGTGCGGTGCAGCTAAACCTGCAAGACTCGTAATACCAGCGGTAGTGAAAAAGAGACTTAACGCTGCTTTTTCACTCATACCGCAAAACTCGTAATCTAGCAGTTTGTTTGTTATAACAGCATTTTATATATATTAAATATTTTATACAATTACCAAAACTGGTTTATTTTATTATTATTTATTTATTTATTATTTAACCCTTTTCTTTGCATCTAAGGGTATTGTTTAGTATTTATATTTTGTAAAGATAGCTGTCACCCAATAAGACACATTTAGTTATCAATTATATAGGTTCACACTCATTATTATTTATAAACAATTTTTTATAAAGTGGATGGAAATTATAATAAATCTCTTTCATCTAGATTCATCTAGAGTTTTGAGCGCTATAGGGAAAGTAAAGAACGCAACACAAGTTGCATTATTTAACCCCCTATAGCACTGCCATTACAAGTTTAAATAAACCTGGTTTGTGCGGGCGATATGGCTCAGTTGAGCTCCATACCGGACCAAAAACAAGCAGTGTTTTGACGTGCTCGTGCACGCGTTCCCCATAGACATCAATAGGGAGAGCCGGCAAGTCTAAAAAAAAAAAAGTCTAACACCTGCGTTCACGGAAACAAAAGCGCCGTAATGCAGCCCCATTGATGTCTATGGGAAAAAAGAAAATACAGTTTAAACCTGACATAAACCCCGGGTCTAAACACCTCTAATCTGCTGCCCCTGACATCGCCGACGCCTACCTACAGTTATTAACCCCTAAATTGCCGCTCCCGATATCGCCGCCACCTAAATAAAATTATTAACCCCTAATGTGCCGCTCCCGATATCGCTGCCACTATACTAAAGTTATTAACCCCTATGCCGCAGCACCCAAAAATCGCTACAGCTATATTAAAGTTATTAACCCCTATTCCGCCGCTCCCCAACATTGCTGCAGCTAAATAAAGTTATTAACCCCTAAACCTCTGGCCTCCCACATCACTGCCACTAAATAAACCTATTAACCCCTAAATCGCAAGACCCCCACATCGCAACAACCTAAATTAAACTATTAACCCCTAAACCTGGCCCTAACCCTAATGTAACCCTAATCCTAACCCTAACACCCCCTAACTTTAACATAATGAAATTAGATCTAAATTAAATTTACAATTATTAACTAAATGATTCCTATTTAAAACTAAATACCTGTGAAATAAAACCTAAGGTAACTACAATATAACTAATAGTTACATTGTAGCTAGCTTAGGTTTTATTTTTATTTCACAGGTAAGTTTGTATTTATTTTAACTAGGTAGACTAGTTAGTAAATAGTTATTAACTATTTACTAACTACCTAGTTAAAATAAATACATACTTACCTGTGAAATAAAACCTAATCTGCCTTACACTAAAACCTAACATTACAAAAAATAAAAAAAACTACCATTACAAAAAAAAAATATCCAAAAAATAAAGATTATTCCTATTCTAATACCCTTTTTTTAAAAAAAACACCCCAAAATAAAAAAGCCTAATCTAGAATAAACTACCAAAGGCCCTTAAAAGGGCCTTTTGTAGGGCATTGCCCTGAGTTAAACAGCTCTTTTGCTCCAAAAAATACAAACACCCCCTAACACTATACAACTCCCCACACCCAAACTACCAAGGGCCCTTAAAATATCCTTTGTAGGGCATTGCTCTGAGTTAAACAGATCTTTTGCTCCCAAAAAAATGCTAACACCTACCTAAAACACTATACAAACCCCCACACCCCAAACTACCAAGGGCCCTTAAAAGGGCCATTTGTAGGGCATTTCCCTAAGTTAAACAGCTCTTTTGATAAAAAAAAAACACCCCCTAAAAATATACATTACACAAATTAACAAACAAATTATCAAAAATAAAAAAAAATTATTCCTATTCTTATACTCATAAAAAAAACCACCCTAAAATAAAAAACCTAATCTAGAATAAACTACCAATGGCCCTTAAAAGGGCCTTTTGTAGGGCATTGCCCTAGATATAGCAGCTCTTTTAGTGAAAAAAAAATGACAAAGACCCACTAACATTACAAACCTTTTACTGCCCAGACCCTAAACTAAAAAAAAAACACCCAAAAAAAACCACCCACCCAAAAAACCCTTAAAAAAAAGCCTAACACTTACCCCCTGACGATCCTCTTACAGTTTTTGAAGTCCCACTTGAACGATCTTCATCCCGGAGTTGAAGTCCTGATCCAGGCGGCAAGAAGTCTTCATCCAGGCGGCCTCTTCAATCTTCATCCAGGTGGCATCTTAATCCCGAAGGCGCGGAGCGGGTCCATCCTGAAGACATCCGGCGCGGAGCATCCTCTTCATACAGTCGCCGCCGTACACTTAATCTTCAATGCAAGGGACATGATTCAAGATGGTGTCCCTTGCATTCCATTTGGCTGAAAAATTTGAATCAGCCAATAGAAATTAGGGCTGCTAAAATCCTATGGCAGCGACCGTATGAAGAGGATGCTCCGCGCCAGATGTCTTCAGGATGGACCCGCTCCGTGCCTCGGGGATCAAGATAGACGATGCCGCCTGGATGAAGACTTCTTGCCGCTTGGATCAGGACTTCGCTGTCGGGATGAAGATTGAGAAGGCAGCATGGATGAAGATGTCTTGCCGCCTGGATCAGGACTTCAACTCTGGGATGAAGATGGTTCAAGCGGTACTTCAAAAATTGTAAGTGGATCATCAGGGGGTTAGTGTTAGGCTTTTTTAAGTTTTTTTGGGTGGGTTTTTTTTTTAGTTTAGGGTCTGGGCAGTAAAAGAGCTAAATGTCCTTTTAAAGGGAACTGCCCATACAAATGCCCTTTTCAGGGCAATGGGTAGCTTAGGTTTTTTTAGAATTAGGTTTATTATTTTGGGGGGTTAGTTGGGTGGTGGGTTTTACTGCTGGGGGGGTTTTTGTGGGGGTTTTTACAGGTAAAAGAGCTGATATCTTTGGGGTAATGCCCCACAAAAGGCCCTTTTAAGGGTAGTAGTTTTGGTAGTTTATTGTAGGCTAGGGTTTTTTTTAATTTTGGGTGGGCTTTTTTATTTTGATAGGGCTATTAGATTAGGTGTAATTATTTTTTATTTTGGATAATTTTGTTTGTTATTTTCCGTAATTTAGTGTTTGTTATTTCTTGTAACTTAGTATTTTTTTGTTTTTGTATTTAGATACTTTGTAATTTTTAGAGTAGTGTTAGGTTTTTTTAAAGTGTAGTTTCATTTTTTAATTGGTAGTTTAAACTTAGTTTTTTTAATTTGACAGGTAATAAAAATAAAATACATCATTTTTACGAGTGTAGTACTGATGTTGCGTTACAGGCTAAAAGGCTTGCAGTACACCTATACCGACAAGACTTGCAATGGCTGCGTTAGGGAAAATGATGCGTTATGGGCCACAACGCTGTTATTTGACTCATAACGCAAAACTTGTAATCTAGGTGTAGTTATTCAAACAACTTTATTAAATATTTGCTGCCTAGTGGGCGTTCTCCTATAGGTAAATCCTATTGCTATATAGTGCCTGATTACTTCATTATTTTAATCGGGCCTGACAGCCCTTTAGTCTGGAGTTGGAATTATTTGCCTTTTATTCTGCAATCTTTAATCAGACAGCGAATTATGATGAAATTTATCTGCTTAATCCCACTAAGAAATACATTTAGTAATAATATATCAACTATTTTAAGAGAATTCTGTATTTTTCAAAACTAACTTTATTTGGGTTGTCTTTATTATTACAATGCAAACATTGTAGGAACAAATCTGTTCAACTCTACAAAACCTACATATTTAGTTGTTGATTGTTGAAAACAATATATAGGCCCATATTCAAAATAAAGAGAAATTGCCAATTTGCAGCACAATCTGCTTGAAAAATGCAAGTTACTAGTCAAAGTCAAGTAATCCAGGCTGATATGCGCCACTTTATCCAATGGGGTCTATTTATCAAGCGAACCGAGCTTGATGTCCCGTGTTTCTGGCGAGCCTTCAGGTTCCCCAGAATTTGAAACACAAGTTATGAACCAGCGGTCTAAAGACCACTGCTCCATTACCTGTCCACCTGCTCTGAGACGGCAGACAGACATCGCCGAAAATCAACCAGATCAAATATGATCAGGTTGATTGACACCCCCTTGCTTGAAAATACACAGTATGTCTTTTTTTATAAAGCAGAGAGGCATAAAATAGACAAATCTAGTGGAAATGTACAATCTAGGAATGCAATTCACCATTCTTAGAAGCACTTAAAGAAACAGTAAAAGTCAAAACTAAACTTTCATGCTTTAGATAAAGTATTACATTTTAAGCAACTTTTCATTTTACTTCTCTTCTTTAATTTGCTTTGTTCTCTTGATATCCTTTGTTTAAAAGTATACCTTGGTAGGTACAGGAGCAGCAATGCACTACTCCAAGCTAGCTGTTGATTGGTGGCTGCACATAAATGACTTTTCTAATTGGCTCATCTGATGTGTTCAGTTAACTCCAAGTAGTGTAGTGCTATTCCTCCAGCAATGGATACCAAGAGAATGAAGCAAGTTTGATACTAGAAGTAAATTGGAAAGTTATTTAGGATTGTAGGTTTTGTCTGAATCATACAATATATTTTTGGGGTTTCATGTCCCTTTAATTCTGTTGACTTTGTTTATGTGTGTTGCTGGGAAGCAGGTGTTGTAACATTATGAGAAATGTCAAATTGGTAGCTTAGTCCCATAGGCCCATATGTGCTTTGGTTTTACCTGGGCTGAAGATATCTGATGTAACTGGTACTCGAAAAAGCCTCTGGTTTTGGCCCACCTTTTCATTTACTGCAGGGTCAAACCAGTGTGTCATGTTAATTTAAACCAACACGGCAGCAATGCAATACTGGGAGCTAGCTGTTGATTGTTGGATGCACATATATGCCTCTTGTCATTGGCTTGCCCAATATGTTCATTTAGCTCCCAGTAGTGCAACAGTCTACCATAGAATTTGTATTGTTTTAAAAGATAGATAATCCCTTTATTACCCATTCCCCAGTTTTGCATAACCAACACAGTTCTATTAATATACTTATTACCTCTGTGATTACCTTGTATCTAGGAGCCTTCTTCCAGTCCCCTGATCACATGACTGTGACTGTTTATTATCTATTGTCTTAAATGTATCATTGTTTTGTGCTAAATCTTAAATAACCCCCTGTGCCTGAACACAGTGTTATCTATATGGCCCACATGTACTTTCTGTCTCTTTGTGTTGAAAAGAGATTTAAAAAGCATGTGATAAGAGGCAGCCCTCAAAGGCTTAGGAATTAGCATATGAGCCTACTTATGTTTAGTTTAAACTAAGAATACCAAGAGAAAAAAGCAAATTTGATGATAAAAGTAATTTGGAAAGCTGATTAAAATGAAAAGTCCTATCTGAATAATGAAAGTTTAATTTATACTAGACTCTCCCTTTAAACAAAGATACCAAGAGAATGAAGCAAATCTGATAATAAAAGTAAGTAGGGAAGATGTTTAAAATTATATGTTCAATCTGAATCATGAAATAGGTTTTTTCGGATTTATGTCCCTTTTACAGGGTGTTTTTATTTCAACTGTGTATACCACTGTTCAACTCCTTTCTATAATTATGGGCTTAATTACGAGTGGAGCACTATTTGCCACTCCCGTTCGCACGTTAACTTCTCTAGATGGAGGCTTTTTGCACACGTCGGGTTGCGCTTCTAATAAAAGTTCAAAATAAAAAGTTTGTAAATGAGCATAGACCTGACCACGTAATCTTCTCCCATAGAAGTCAATGTAGAGCGGAAACTTTAAAAAACAACAATACTCACAATCTAACCCAACTGTGTATATTATAGAACGCTAAACTCGACTTGAGATTTTAATATTTCACATTCCATTGTTCTTCACATAGAAGAATATGTTCTATTTATTATTAAATAAATATATATATACACCTATATATCTATTATAGATATACAGTATCAGATATTAATTATATATAGAAATATATATTTAATAATAAAAAGTACGTTATTTTCTATATGAATAACCTAGGTATTTTTATCAAACGGTGATATGAGTGTAATTGTATTGTTAAATGAATTTATGTTTTTTGTGCATTTTTTAGTCTTGTGTAACAGTTAACCTGAGCTCTGACGTTGCACTAACCCGACATGCATTAAATTAGATTGCACTCAAGCGAATGCTCTTTCTTTCAACTCGTAATAAGCGCGCTATTCCCAACGGGCGCATGAGCTGTGAAATACCCCATATCACTTGTGCACTACACTTAGCGCTCCACTCATAATGTAGCTCTATATTTATCTGAAATTTTTAGGGAGAACATTATATCTATAAATTACAATATCTCATGGGTAATAAACTTGTGTTCTTTTTTTCAATACATTTAAATCTGATTGGCAGTAAGGCTCAAAGTCTCTTAAAGGCATTCACTTATTTGTATTCACTTACTGTATATTTGTGGAATATGTTGGCACATTATCAGCACAGAAAATAAATGAAAAAGTTTATATAGGAAAAAAAAAAGAAAAGAAAATGCTATATTCCTACAATTATATTGATTACTTTCAATTGAAAAACAAAATCACAAAGATCATTTTAAAGACCTTGAACTACAACTTAATACATAGTTACATACACTTTCTAGCTGCTGGAAATATTCAATGCATCCTGTAACCAGATTTATGAGCCTTTTCTATTACACATGGCTAAAATAACCAATGTGATTGTTCAGACA
Source organism: Bombina bombina (assembly GCF_027579735.1). Lineage (NCBI taxonomy): Eukaryota > Metazoa > Chordata > Amphibia > Anura > Bombinatoridae > Bombina > Bombina bombina. The sequence continues at coordinate 1,300,464,650 of NC_069499.1, forward strand.
AGCAGCATATGTTTCTAAGCTATACATTCAATTGCAACTTGTAAATTTAGACTTATCAAGAATTTCCTGGTGGGAGATTTACTTTTACATTTCTAACAGTAATGTCTTGTTTGAGCTCAGTAGGCTTTTCTATGTTGCTGAATATTGCAAGTCAGACACCATTTTGTGTAGACACTTGCAATAATTTCAAGGTTTTTAGTTAGTTTTTTTAGTACAAAACTTTATTTTAGCTAAGTCTTCATTAAAATGTATTTAGCTGAGATCTTAAACTGAAACTAAACTAGCTGATTCCCATGCTCACAGTTCCTTTCCTATCAAGAATTAATGCCATATCATGTTCTCACTATTATGGAAAAATTCTACGCTGTTTTTTGCCAAGTGTTCCTATATAACAGTTTTATCACAAGTCTGACAGCCACTATAAAAATCCCAGGCATTCTATATCAACAGCCCTCTTTGTAGTAAGTTATTAAACATTAAATTTTTATTCGTCATTTGTATTCTGTTATGCAAAATAAGCTCCTTGATAAGATGTGTCTTCTTAATTGGGCCCTTGATGCTTCTTGGATCGGAGTTGTCAGATTAGCTGGAAGAAGAGGCTCTGTGTTGCGCCAGTATTCTACCATGAGACCAATAGCTTTGTAACAACGATATTAAGTTGGAGGGGCCAAATGGAGGGCAGTACAAGGCTCAGGTGAGCTGCTACATCTGTGCACGTCTTATGCTCTCGCTTTTTCTCATAGCATCAGCAGGGCTGATGGAAATAGATCTGTTTGTTGTTTACAGCATGCAGCTGTGGATGCTGGTACTTGGGAGTTGTATAAGATTGAAGCAAATTTGTACTGAGACTAAAATATTAGCTATTTTCTCCAGTCAGCAGTCTCTGAAATCTTATTGTCGAAAACTTTATCTAGTTCTAAATCTCCCAAGGGGGAATTTTATTTGCAGCTGCCCTGTTTTGTCATTCATTCTGGCCAATCATTTATCGAACAAGTACAGGGTAAAAAAAAAAAAAAAAAAAGCAAGAAATGGCTAAGGATTGCTATATAAATATTTATATAATAATAAATATGTTTTGAACAGAATGATTGACATGTGCTGGTAAACCTCAGGAATGTTAAATAGACACTATATAATATAATAACTGTGTACTTAACACAAAATCCTTTTGTTTTTTTAAATGAAAAAAATATTAAATAACTTTATAAAGTTATGGATGCTATAAAATCAAATACATAAAAAGCTAATTTTTTTTTCCTTTGCATTGTTAAAGTGATGGTAAACTCTTCGCTTTTGAAAATGAGATCTTTATGTTAGTGATATTTTATTTGGAGTTTAATTCATCAGTTGTAACAAAGATGCGCTATAACTTACTTTTTAAAATAGATATGAAATTCAAATTTCCCACACTCCACTGCCCACTTCAAAAGTAAAATTTTCTGTGCACTAGAGATTTGAATTGTTCTTCAATCAGTGCTCTAGGTACAACAAAAGGGCCATATGGGGAGAGGACTGATTGGACAAAAATTCAAATCGTTAGCTCACAGAAAAATTGACTTTTGAAGTGGGCGGAGGAGTGCAGGGTATTTGAATTTCAGCGCTATATTAAAAAGTAAGTTACAGTGCATCTTTGTTACAACTGATGAATTAAACTCCATCTAAAATATCACTAACATTCCGGATCTGATTTTAAAAAGGGGAGAGTTTTCCATCACTTTAAAGTATTTAATTTATTTTGAATGTTCACTTCATTTCCTGACAAATGTATGGACATTTCTGTGATTCTCAGCATTTAATGTCTGACTTGTAAAATCTAGAAAAATATACTTTTTTTTTTATACTTTTTTTTCTGTAAAGGAGAGGTATCAGCCCTATAGACAGATCTGAAGAATTGTGAATTGGATTGTATATTGTTTAGCTCACTCTGTGGTGCTGAAAACACTTCTTTTAATGGAATCCTTTGAAATTGTAATGTAAAATGTTTAATGATGGAGAAACCTTGTTGTAACATAGGTTTGACTTTAAAAGTTAAAGGGACAGTAAACACCTTGTAATTGCAAGACTTTTCTGCAGTCTTGCAATAAATTAAGTGTGGGTGAGTTTGTTTTAAATGCATTAAAGGGACATACAACCCACATTTTGTTTTCATGATTCTGATGGAGAATACAATTTTAAACAACTTTCCAACTTCTTTTATCTAATTTACTTTGTTTTCTTTGTATACATTGTTGAAGATGCAGCAATGCACTACTGGGAGCTAGCTGAACACATCAGGTGAGCCAATAACATAAGGCACATATGTGCAGCCACCAATCAGCAGCTCTTGAGCCTACCTAGGTATCTGTAAATTGCGCTTCTCCACCCACTTCAAAAGTCAATTTTTCGGTGAGAATCTGGCACACTCTCGGGAGGTTGGCTGCTTGGTGAGTATGCACTACCTTCATTCTATCTGTATATTTCTACTAAAGGGACACTAAAAACAAAATAATTTTATCATGTTTCAGATAGAGTATACAGTGTTAAACAACATTACAATTTACTTCTATTTTCTCATTTGATTTATTATTTAGATATCCTTTGTTTAAGAAATAGCAATGCACATGAGCCAATCATATGAGGCATCTATGTGCAGCCACCAATCAGCAGCTAATGAGCATATCTAATATGCTTGTCAGCAAATGATATCAAGAGAATGTAGCAAATTACATAATAGAAGTAAATTATAAAGTTGAATAAAATTGCAGCTTCTTTTTAACTCATGAAAGAAGAAATGTGTGTTTCATGTCCCAAGCCTTATTCGGCGCAGGCGTCTTTTTTCCACCTACCAGTGGCTGCTTCCTCTTGACAGTGGCCGTTGCCATTTTTCCCGGAGCATAGGAGCTGTCAGCTCTCGGGTTTTAGTGACAGCCTTCTATTTGTTGTGTGCGGCCGTGCTCCCGGGCTTGCGGTATTTGGTTGTTCGGAGCTTTACGGAACCACCAGAGGCGCTTGGATTGCCGGCTGCCCATTGGAGGTCACTGAGTGACGTGCATCAGTCGAGGTGTGTCTGTCGGGTGACTCTGAACAGTCCCGATCCGCGCTTAGAGGCACGCCATCAGTGCCGCTTTGTCTGGTCTGTGAGTATCTGGTTCAACGGGGTGGAACTTTTTCGTGTGGGAATTTTACCCGTTTAGACCTACGATACTGTTTTATGTTTTGGCGCCTCTCTTTTTTTTCTTCCTTGCATCACAGCCAGAAATCCATTCAGATTATTATCGGGAGTGCGGCCATCAAGTTTGGAGTTCCATTACTGCAATCAACCTCCAAGCACCAGTGCACCCTCTGAGGACTGTTTATCCTCTTTCTACATCATTTTCTAGAACATGACTATGTCATAAACATGATAATATTACCTTTGTTTGCCATTTCCACACAGGTCATATTATATGTTTAAACAATATTAGTGTACTAAAACACACCTCACATGGATGTGGATGACAAATATATGGTAAATAACAGAGGACAAGATTTATGGTGAACTATAAGAATATTTATTTCTTTTTTGGCTTCTTGTATGAGGGAGCTGCTGAGGTGACTGTAGTGGATTTCCTTGTTCTCCTGGTTTGAGAGGATTGTTCTGTTTCTGCTGGTGTGCTGGCCACAGATGATAGGCTGGAGGAAGTGTCCTGCTGGTGTGTAAAGTGCTCAACCAACACACCCAAGAGTTGATTTTGTTCCCGCCATCTATTGTCCATCTGCATCTGCATATCAGACTGAATTCTCATCATCTGTGACTGGTTTTGTACAATTCCATTTAATGATGCTGCAATGTCCCTCTGCAGCTCTAGGCTACGCTTGAGTAACCTCTCTTAGCTCCTGTGAAACCTTTGTTGGCCTATTTGAATGCTCTTGCAGCTTTTTATGAGCCTCCTCTGTAGTGAAATGTATTCCTCACCCAGGGGAGAATACAGAGCATCCACAGGCTCTTCAGCAGCAGGGCTTCTCGGTGCTTGATGTGCAGGTCCAGCTGATTCTGCTGGTACTGGTGGGACATCCTCAGCTGCTGGTGCTGGTGGGACATCCTCAAATGCATCTGCTGGTGCAACATCCTCAGCTGCATCTGCTGGTGCGACATCCTCAGCTGCATCTGCTGGTGCTTCAGTAATTCCAGCTATATGCTCATCTGCAGATGTTGGAGCTCTCCCAAGGGAAGAGGATGCTGGAGCTTTCCCAAAGGAAGAGGATGCTGGAGCTCTCCCAAGGGAAGAGGATGCTGGAGCTCTCCCAAGGGAAGAGGATGGTGGAGCTCTCCAAAGGGAAGAAGATGCTGGTGCTCTCAGGGGGGATTGGTAGTCCCATTGATGAGCAGTGTGTAACCACTCAGCCTGTCCAGTTTTCACTTCTGGGGACATACCTTGTGTATAAAATCCATGACTGCCCTGATATTGTGTTGGGGAGGGGGGGTAAAGACATGTACCCTTTGTGGCTGACTTGGCTCCCCTCAAAGCCAAAAGAAGAGTATTCCTCTGGCCAGGGGTATGCCAATGGTGGTGGCATCACTTCTGGGTCCTCTACTGATGCCATCCAACCCTGCTCATGCCTGGGAGCATAATGTTCAAGTTCTTGCCTGAAGACTGGTGGTGGTGGCTGCATGCCTGTGACTGGTGGTGGTGGTGGCTGCATGCCTGTGACTGGTGGTGGTGGTGGAGGTGGCAGCATGCCTGTTTGCAACCTGGTGACAGGAGGTTCTGTGGAGGAGTCAAATGATGAGAGGGATTAGTACAGTCATATATATGTCCATGTGGGCATACAATGTACATTGATACATGCTAGGGCCTATACTCATTCTCATGTCAAACTCTATGACATGCATGTGCACAATGTGATTTGTGATATGAGGGATTTTAATCGGCACAGTATACAGGTATGTGTTTCATACAATAGTTATGTGTACATGTCTATGATGGAGAAAATGTGTTCTATAAGTGACACTATGGTCACACAATTTACTTTAGCCTGATGTAGGCACAGAACCTGCTTTCTGAGCTAAAAGTATTGTGATGGCTATAGTGTCCATTTACTGAAAACTCTACATGTGGCTTGTGGCCTGTGTTACTCTGAGACATGTTAGCATTGCACTATTCCACCTCATATCATGAATTGCATTATGTGTAGCATTAATGTCAAATATAATTGTAGATGTTTTTGTAAGTAGGCCAAATACCATGCTCCTCATTGTGTACATGAATGTGTGACATTAAAGGATGTTATATCTCAAATACATATGATACTGGTGTGTGGGATGTTACTCACCAGCATGAGGTGCTGTGGTTGCAGCCCCTGAGTCACGAGCCCCTGGAAGTCCACGGACTGCTGTGATACTCAGGGACCTGCGTATCATCTCCTGCCAGGTGTTGTATTCTGTGTCCAGAGGTGGACCACCGCCTGTTCCCCTCTGGTGCATGGCTTCCTTCCCCATCTTCTCTTTCACCCGCCTCTTACAGTTGTTCCACCTTTTTTTAAGGCCCTCGACAGTCCTCCTTTGCGGGGCCACACTGTTGACAGCATACTCTACCGCCATTCATGCTGTTTTCCGCCTTCTGGCAACATCTTTGCCCTTCTCCTGGCCAAAGAGGGCACTGTGATTGTCCATGATGGCCTGGATTAGGGCAACATTCTCAGAGAATGAGAAATTAGGACATCTTATCCTCTCATCCTCTGTGGATGCCTGGCTTCCTCCCTGCGATGTCCCTGGTGTGGGTTCCTCCCTATCCTCTCCCTCCTCCTCCCTTCTGTCCCCATGTGCACCCTCTGTCCCTCTCCTTGTTGTGCCTGGTCTTTGGGGCTCTTGGGCATCTCCCCTCCCATCATCCCTTCTAGCTCTCCCTCTCACCACTCCACTTAGTCCCTGACGGGGACCCCGCTGCTCCTCCTGTCCGCTACAATACTCCTCTCCGTGCCACTCCTCTCCCCTCCTCCCCTCCGCCCTACCTCTCCCTACCATCCTCACACTACACAAACTCACACTCACTCCCAGTTCAATCACACACAATCACAACCAAACACTCAGCCTATCACACTGTAAAATTGAAAAAAAAATGTGTGAGGTGTTAGAAAAAAAAAAAGTGTTGTGTATTTTGTATATGTATGTATGCAAAATGTGTGCAATATGTAAAAAGATGTGTAAGTGCACACGCTTACCCAATCAACAATGCGATCTAACTAATTCCTCTGTTTGCGCCTCTCTCTCTACTCTAACTAATTCTCAACTCCAGTGTAGTGTGCTGTAGTTCAATGAACCATCCAAACACACTGAAGAAAATGGTGGCTGTGCATGGGTTTATATATGAATTTTGAATAGCGAAATTACGTGGCGCATTTTTAGATGAATTCACGGGTCATTTTTATGAGTGTTAGCCTAATTTGCATAAAACTACACTTTATTGAGACAAAATACTGGCGTAAGTACTTGCGATGACTAAAATGTGTATTTGCGCACTTTTCGGAAGAACGCCAGTTTGTCCTACTTACGCCGAATTAGCATCTGACAGAACAGTATATGTAATACCCCGATTTGCGAGGTGAAATTACGGGCGGCGCGGGTTACCTCGCTTGCACAGAAAAGTACGCCGTATATCGGATCGCGCCCCAGAAACTTACATTCACTAAGTTAAGAGAGCTCTAAAGACAAATCTTTCCAATCTCTATGTTATTGTATGTTGCATATGCACTAAGATATGGAAACATATCTAATCCATAGAATATTAAAGGAATTAGATAAATGTGGCCACTTTGTGAGCCTATTAAATAATTAAAATATTTTCAGACTGTGTCACTTTAACTGCTAAACCAATTCATAACAGTCACGTTTTCCTTTCACATTTTTCTTCAGCATAAAACTATTAAAATAGCTGTTAATTGTAAAAAGCCACAAAAGAACCAAATCTAGATTACATTCTGCTTGCAAACTAAACAACTGACAGTATACTGCTCATAAAACAAAACATCTTTATTAAAGTCTAATACAGCTAAAATGTGATGTACCCTAGTGAAGGTTATACATGAAAGGTTATACATGAATGTATACAGTGATCAGTGTGTCAGAGCTCATATGACTAGTTTATGGAACTCAGCATTAATATTGCCGAATGTTTGATGCTACCTACGTGTATACATGTTTTGCTCTGTGATTTTATTTCTTCCCTTCTTTAATGTTTTATTTTCCTTTTTCCATTCTTCTCTGTCTATCTATCTATCTATCTATCTATCTATCTATCTATCTATCTATCTAAGACACTGTATTTTTAAAGGCTGAAATAATTATAAAAGAAAACCATAAGGTTAGGTGATTTTTTTTCTTTCTTTTTTAAAAACATTCTGCTATTGTAGACCAGCCAGTACATAGAGGTTGCTTATAGAACTCAAATACATCAATAGTTCTTAAAGTGAAGGTGAGTGCCCGTTTTTTAAAAATACTATTAAAAACAGAGGCACTTTCATTCATGAAAGTTTACATTTCACCCATTTTCTTAAAATACTTACCTTTTCTTCTTGAAGCCGCTCCAGTGCTTCGCCAGCCCATCGCAAGCCTCTTCATACGTCAGCAATGATGATTCTGGCATCCTCCAATCACAGCTTCCCCCCGCAGCCTTTTTTCTCCCTGTGTGTATGGGTAACTACCATGGACTGTGCTTGTATATATTTTAAAAGATGAAATAAAGTCTTGTTTTTTACGAAAAATCCATTTTTAGTGCAGCCTGCATTTCTTCAAAACCCCTTCTGAATGATCTTGTCCGATTTAGCCAGATGCGGTAACTTACTCTTCCAGTTTTACTTTTAACATTAGCTGAGTGCTTGCAAGTGAGTGCTGGACTTTCTCTGTGTGTTGTATTAATTTGTTTTGTAATTTACCCTATGGGCCTTGCACTTGTCTGGGGTTAACTGCCAGGGACTCTGTGGATGGTACAGCTACCTGTGAGTGCTATTTAGCACCCAGGGTTGTACATGTTGCAGGGTCATAGGATGTGTACCCAGTCCAGTCTGAGAGTGCAGTCTCTTTCCGTGTTTTGTATATTTCTAGGGTAATTACATAAGTCTGTGCACTCTTGACTTGTTCCAAGTTTGTTTAATTGAGAACTTACATTGTATACTGTATTAGGGACCCAGGTTTTGGGAGAGACCTTGACGTGCTACCTGGGCTTGTCCCATTTGGCCAGATGCAGTAAATAACTCTTCCAGTTTTGCTTTTAATCTTAGCTGAGTGCTTGCAAGTGAGTGCTAGACTTCCTCTGTGTGTTTTATATATATATATATATATATATATATATATATATATATATATATATATA